>NW_012101798.1:2131326-2161102 GCF_000951045.1 Mandrillus leucophaeus
ATCTCTTGACCTCGTGATCCGCCCGTCTCAGCCTCCCAAAGTGCTGGGATTACAGGCTTGAGCCACCGCGCCCGGCCTCTCTGATCTATTATAATTTATTTTCTTTTCTCTCCGTTTTTGGTTGATTATTTTTCCCTTGGGGATAATGAAAGGCTTTTTTCTATGATTCTCATTCTTCTCCTCTATCAGCTATTACATTGTACCTTATTTTATATTATTTTATAATATATATTCTTAATTTATTACAAGATGACTTAGTTAATTACTTTGCCAATTTTTAGGCAACAAACCACATGATATTAAAAATAACTTCTCTGTTTTTATTGAATTTTACTTTTCTATTTTTTTTAATTTGTGTGTCATTATTTTAGAACAGTTTTATTGAGATATAATTCATGTGCCATTCAGTCTACTCATTAAAGTTGTGCAATCTAGTGGTTTTTAGTGTATTTACAAAGTTGTGCCACCATTACCATAATCACATTTAGAACACTTTTGTCACCCCACAAAAAAACCTATACTCATCAGAACCACTCCCCATGCCCCATCCCCAACCCCATATAACCTTGAGTCTACTTTCCATCTCTATGAATCTATTGATTTTAGTTATCACATATAAATGGAATTGTATCATATGCAGTATTTTTTGACAGGCTGTTTTTATTAAGCATGATTTCAAGGTTCATTTATGGTACTTCATATATCCGTATTGCATTATTTTTATTGCCAAACAATGTAGTATTGTGTGAATATGCCAGGTTTTGTTAATCCATTCATCAGCCGATAGACATCTGGGTTGTTTCCACATTTTTGCCATAATAAGTAATACTGCTCTCACAATTTTTGTATTAAGTTTTTATGTCACCATATTTTCATTTCTGTGGTGTGTAATTAGGAATGGAAATGTTGGGTCATATGATAACCATATATTTAACATTTTAAGCAATTATATTTTATTGCTTGCAAAGTGGCTACACATTTTTGCATTTCCAGAATCAACGTATGAGGATATTAATTTCATTACATGTTCACCAACACTTGCTTTTGTCTTTTTCTTTGGCTATAACCATTCTAATGTGTGCAAAGTGGTATCTCATGATTGTTTTGTTTTACATTCCCTTGATATTTAACATATTTTCATATATTTATGGGTGATTTGTATGTCTTATTTGGAGAAATGTCTATTTAAATTCTTAGCCCAATTATAATCTGTTTGTCTTCCTATCGTTAAGTTACAAAAGTCATTTATATGTTCTTGAATACCAGACCCTTGTCATAAGTATGACTTTCAACTGCTTTTTCCCATCTTGTAAGTTGTCATTTCATTTTCTTTATGGAGTCATTTGATACTCAAAAGGTTTTAATTTTGATGACATCCAATTACCAATTTTGCTTCATTTTTTATTTGGGATTTGGTGACATATCTAAAAAACTGCTCCCAATTTCAAGGTCACAAAAATTTACACCTCTGTTTTTATCTAGAAGTTTTATAGGATTAGATATTACATTTGCATCTATGAATTAAGTCTGGTAAAGGAAGTGGGTTCATTCTCCATCATTTGTCTTACTTTCTTCCCGGGAATTCTGACAATTACAGATTGTGTTAACAGGCTTTCTTACACTAAGAAAGAGATCAGAGAGAAAACACCTTTAAAGAATTTTCTCATCTTCTGTAGGCTTGGGGCAGTTACAGCTAAGGAGCAAGTCTAGGTTACCACTAAAAGAGCTGCAGAGATACTGCCATTATTAAATCCTCTACTCTTGGGTCTCTTAGGATGAGATAAAATCACTGGCAGGGAAGTTTCATCCCAAGTTATGGTATATCTGAACCAAGGAGCCCCAGGATCTCCAAAATGTGCAAATAAACTGTGTAAACTCCCTTGGACCTGGTCTTATTGCTTAGTTGCCTTTCCTTCAACTCACCCTGATAACCCCATGCAGTTTTATATTATTATATAAGAAAGGAGAACAGCCTTGTACCTTTTTGTTTGATTTTTATCTTTATATCACTCCTTATGTGGAACAACCAAACAGGAAAACTCCTTTATAGAGAAAAATCACAGAATTTAAAATCATCACATAATTAACAAGTTGCATTTAAGAGACAAAGTGAATATACTTGATTTTAACACACAATTGACTTAATCTCTAAACAATAACATAGACATATCAGTGTTGTCTCCCACAAGTAATTCCAATTAATGAATCCAGAATATGACCTAGATTATATTATTAGCTACATAATATTGGATCATATTATTATATGACCGCATACTCTTATTTATGTAGTTGTCAATGTAATTTATCTTACATAGTGAGATACACAGTCTACAAATCACGAAGAACTATCTTCCAAAACTACACTGAAAAGGTTATTGACATAACCTTTAATTGTATACATTACTTTAAGACCAGCCTCCTTAAATCCATAAGGCAGTAGAAGTATAGTATGAGAATATTTTCAATGAAGGTAATAAAACATACTGGATAGGAATATAGACTTTAGATTTAAATATGTATATTTGGAATGGGGGCTATGATTTTCAATAGTTCTTTGACTCTTGATGATTTACTTAGACTCTTGGAACCTGTATTTTAAAGCTATTATAATACCTACATAAGAGTGTCATTTTAAATGTTAGTTGGTGTATTATATACATGCAGATATCTGCGTGTGGGGCGGTGGGGTGGGGGGCAGGCGGTATGTGTGTGCATGCATGCACATGGTTAAAATCCTAATGCCCTGGTTTTAATCCAAATATCTGGCTTATGAAAAGATATTTATGTTTTACATAAAGCAAATCTCTATATTTCAACCTATTTCCACATGATTTTTAAGTCTTTCCATTCATTTTACAAGACCGCCAATTAAGTTTTGTTTTGGTTAGGATGGGTGGCATGTATTAAATGTTAGTTTACACTGGTGTTGATGCTTAATGTGTACATCATCCCAGCTGATTCTTAGTTCACAGCAGACCTCCATATTACATTCTGCTTATGTATTTTATCTCCATCATATCTCTATCATTTTGTTCAGGGAAAAATTGGCTGAAAAAATCTCATCATTCAGACTTTTTATTTTTTGTCACTTCTCACCTTTTCTCACTTCCTTGCTACCCTCCCTTATAGCCTCCCTCTTTGTCTTACGCTACCTGGGAATATTTGTTTCATTTCTTCTTTGTCTCTGTTTGCCATAATTGCAAAAAAAACTTTTGTTGGGGAGGGATCTTCCAGGAAATCATACAGAAAGTGTAGGACAGATCTCCTGACTCCTAGAAAGCATTAATGTTTTCACTATATATTTATAAATATGTTTCATTTATATTCACCATAGAGTTGCTATCCATATGTATGTTGTTGTTTTTGTACTTTTTTCTCTAGGCCACAATTTTTTCATCACCCTCCTCTATGACAGAGAAAAGCAAACAAAAAGCAGCAGCAAACTAGGTGGGATAAGATACAGTAAAAACGTTTTCTCCAAGACTTAGGCCTTCAAAAGCTCATAAAAGTTAACTTTTCTTTACTTTTTTAGTATTTTCTTTAGGTTTTGGCTACGTATTGAATAATAGATGTCAAGGTTCTAAATATTTGGCCAGTGGAAAGAATGAACAATGGAATATGTAAAGGAACTAGAACTTTAGGACAAAAAGTTACCATATTGAGTAGCATTTTAATTATCATGCTCCCTCAAGCTTAGCACCAACACAAAGAAAGCAACGAATGAATGGTGGTAGCCAGACTATTTCCATTTCAAATTTTAGTAGTGATAATAGTGTTAGTAGTCATTTACTCATCTAACAAAATCTGAGTAAGTACTTAAAACTTGGCTTCTCCAGAGGGTGCATAAATGAGTACCTGTTCTCCAACAATCCACCACCTACTGATGCATGGTACGAATGGAGTGTAGGCCATAAAATGTCTTTAGAAGACATCTCTCTCCTCCCTGACTCCTTCCACTGCATTAGCAGTATCTAATTGGCCAAAAAGAGAAGAAGCATTTGAATACAGGCCATTACTAGTCTCAGGACACACTGAATACTTTTCAATATTTTCAGCCATTTAAAACATTTTTGTGAAATGCATTATTCATACCGAAAAGTGCGTAAAACACACATGTATAGTACAGTCGGTAATTATAAAATGACTGCCATGCAGCTTGCTTTTCAGTGTAGAAATTGAACATGCCGGCCGGGTGCGGTGGCTCATGCCTGTAATCCCAACACTTTGGGAGGCCGAGACGGGTGAATCACGAGGTCAGGAGATTGAGACCATCCTGGCTAACACGGTGAAACCCCGTCTCTACTAAAAATCCAAAAAAAAAAAAAAAAAAATTAGCCGGGTGTGGTGGCGGGTGCCTGTAGTCCCAGCTACTTGGGAGACTGAGGCAGGAGAATGGCGTGAACCTGGGGGGCGGAGCTTGCAATGAGCCGAGACGGCACCACTGCACTCCAGCCTGGGGCAACAGAGCGAGACTCTGTCTCAAAAAAAAAAAAAAGAAATTGAACATGCTAGTACTTTCAAATCCTATATGTCCCACGGAAACTACATTCCATCCATTCACTGGCAAATAAACATAATTCACACATTATGTTAATCACTTAATTTGCTTTTAGTTATGATTCTGTCACCATTTAAATATGTCCTTAGTTTTGAAATTTATATATAAATAGAGTCTAGAGTATTCACTCATTTTGTCTTTCTTTTGTCAACATTATGCTTACAAGCAACATGTTACTGCTAGAGTGGTTCATTTCCATTGCTTTACAGTATTTTCTTGTTCTCTCCAATTTATATTTCTTTTCTACTCTGAATGGGTAACTTGGTTGTTTCCAGTTTGACATTATCACAAATGACACTGCTGAAAGGAAAACACTTTTTGCATGGCTCCTAGCCTGACATTGTTGAAATAAAAATTACATTGAGTATTATTTTAGTTTTAGTTTTTTACATAGTCGTATTAGTCTGTTTTCACGCTGCTGATAAACAAGTACCCAAGACTGGATAATTTATAAAGAAAAAGAGGTTTAATGGACTCACAGTTCCACATGGCTGGGGAGGCCTCGCAATCATGGTGGAAGGCTAAAGACACATCTTACATGGCAGCAGAGAAGAGAGAGCTTGTGCAGGGAAACTCCCCCTTATAAAACCATCAGAACTTATGAGACTTATTCACTATCAGGAGAACAGCAAGAGAAAGACCCACCCCATGATTCAGTTACCTCATACTGGGTCCCTCCCATGACACATGGGAATTGTGCGAGCTACAATTCAACATGAGATTTGGGTGGGGACACAGCCAAACCATATCAATAATTGTGACCATGGTGCACATTTGACTTGTAGCTCAATTTTTAATCTAAATATTTTTTATTAGTTTACTAAAGCTGTGAAATTAATAAAGACTGAAGCTTTAAAACAGTACACATGTATTATCTCCAGTTGTTATGCAGTAGGAATCTAAACCCATCTTAGCTATGTTCAAGGCTATGATAAATGTATTGGCCTGATTGAGTCTTCTGTTCAATCAGAACAATGTATTGGTCTTCTGTTCAAGGCTATGATAAATGTATTGGCCTGATTGAGTTTTCATTTGGAGGCTTAACTAGGGAAGAACTCACTTCCAAGCTCTTCCAGGTTGTTGGTAAAATTCATTTTCTCACTGCTATAGAATTATGACAGTTTATTTTTTCAAAGCCAGCAATTAAGAGAGGGAATCTTCTGTTTGGAGTCTCTAACTTCAGGAAAAAGACCTTCCGTCAAATGATTCGCCCAATATGACATCCCCCAAGATAACTGTATTAGTCTGTTTACCTGCTGCTAATAAAGACATACTCCAGGCTGGGTAATTTAAAAGGAAAGAGGTTTAATTGACTCACAGTTCCACATGGCTAGGGAGGCCTCATAATCATGGCGGAAGGTAAATGAGGAGCAAAGTCATGTCTTACATGGCAGCAGGCAAGAGAGCATGTGCAGGGGGACTCCCCTTTACAAAACCATCAGATTTCATGAGACTTATTCACTGTCATGAGATCCGCACGGGGAAAATCCACCCCCAGTGGGTCTATCCCACAACACGTGGGGATTATTACAATTCAAGGTAATATTTCGGTGGGGACACACAGCCAAACCATATCAATAACTCTCTTTTTATTAACTCAAAGTCAAATAATTAGGAGTTGTACATACATATACAAACTGCCTTTTTTACTGACATTTAATACTGATTGGAAGTTAAAACTTTTAACTACACTCAATGGAATAAGATTACACAAAAGTGTATACACCAGAGAGTAGCAATAACAGGGACATCTTAAAATTATGCCAACATACATTGTAACATATTTTATCATTATTTTTAACCCTCAAAGATTTTTTATGACTGTGTTATATTACAACCAACCAGGTATATTATAAATCACCTAAATACTAGATTACCAGTACATGTTTAGGTTGTATATGTCAGTTTTTAACGTTTGAAAAATTCCAATAATATCTGATAAATATTTGGGCCTTGATATTCTCAGCTAGGAGTAGGTGCTTTTAAAAACTGGAAGAAAATGTGAGATGGGACCTTACTTAAAAACCATCTGATTCTATTTTTGAAATCCTAGGAACAAAAGTAGATACTAGATTTATGTCATTAAAAAAGAAATGCTTGCACCAATAGCCTTGCCAGCTGAAAAATGAAAAATAATAATCAAATCAAAAGTAATTATTATTTTGTGTAATAACAAATAACAGTAAAAAATACTCCCAGATTTAGGCCAGGTGCAGTGACTCATGCCTGTAAGCCCAGCAATTTGGGAGGCCGAGGCAGGTAGATAACTTGAGGTCAGGAGTTTAGGACCAGACTGGTCAAGATGGCAAAACCCTACCTGTACTAAAAAATACAAAAATTGGTTGGGTGTAGTGGTGGGCATCTGTAATCCCAGCTACTCAGGAGGCTGAGTCAGGATAATTTCTTGAACCCGGGAGGTGGAGGTTGTAGGGAGCCGAGATCACACCATTGCACTCCAGCTTAGGCAACAAGAGCGAAACTCCATCAAAAAAAAAAGAAAATTCCCAAATTTATACAATGGAGTGCTCTCAAGAAATTTTAAATGCCACATTCTTATTGTCTGCAAAGCAGCCATATCTATCCATTATATCCTCCAAGGTTTTCTACTCACAGATTTTATTTAATACCAGTATCCTGTTTATTTCAACAACTCTCCCACCCTGATTTAAACCAGAAAGTTACCTTCAAAAATAGATTACTCCAATTAATTTATTATCTCTTAGCACATTCCAACTTTTTTTCCTACATTCTAATTAATATTACTCTACTTGCTCTTTTACCCAAGCCAAAGATGAGGACATTAGCCAACACTTGGCTTAGTCCACATATGTAACCAATAACCAGGTTGGAAAGCTTTTTATTATTATCATTTTACATTCTTATGGTTAGGGAATGTGGGCTCAATGGCTTTTTTAAAATAAGAATTTATTTAGCTGGCTTGAAATAAAAATCTCACCTAACTATCTAACTTACTCTCAAGAAATGCTTCAGAGCCTGAATGAACAGTGCCTGTCTGCTGTGATAGATGACAGATGTAGGCTAAATGTGTTTACTCACTGTAATCATCATATAATATTTGTTTTTAGTAATTTTGTTACAGCTTAGAGATATACCTGTCAAAAACTTCTCAATTAGTAGAGAACTTTTATGACTATACCGAATCGCTAATGTGGATGATTTAATATTAAAAGAACCCAAGTTACTCTTAACTTTTTGAAAACTTTACAGAAAAGCTCTACACACAAAAAGTATCTGAAGTATCTATAGACATATAGACTTGAATGCGTGCTATGTGTTTTCCTAATCATGTTAGCATATTCATATTTGATGCTTTAATGATTTAAAATCATACTGTAACCAAGTGAAATTAGTTTGGCTATAAATAACAGACTTTTCAAAATAGTAGTAGTTTAAACATGTTAAAGAGTAATCCAGGGCTGGTAGAGCAAATTCAAGACAATTAGGAATGACTCCTTATTATCCTTGCTCAAGACTCTCATCTTCAAGGTCACCTTAATGTCCCAGTTTGCTGCTAGAGTTCCACACGTTATATTCAAACTGTAATTCTAAAGAAGGCAAACAGCACAGAACAAGTAGGGTAGATCCCATCTCAGTTATCTCCTTGTAAGCAGCCTGTTCTGAAGTTCTCAACATTTTCGCTTATGTTTCGTTGGAAGGCACAATTTACAAAACAAACTTCATTTTGGGCAATGCAACAGGTAAAAATTAGGTTCTTCTAAAGAAGGGACAAGTGGATATTGGAAATGCAACTAGTACTTTCTCATACACACACATAACACAGGCACATAAGTGTGCGCACAGATATGTGTATAGATTTGCATACACAAAAAGTATATATGATAGTTTATTCTATTTTTCCACTAAACATTTGTCTAAATTCCACTTCTTTATGAGTCATAAACATTTTAATGACTTGATTTAAAATTCGTTGAGTTGATGTAGCATTGTTCACCCTAAAATTGGTAATAGGCTGTTTCCACATTTTTATTGTTCTTGCTTACTACACTGCTGCAATAATGACTGCTGCTGCTGCTGCTGCTGAAGGAGAATCTGTCCTGGGCCAGGCATTTTGTTAAAGAGTTTATATTTACAATAGGTGAAAAAAACTACATCTTGATCCTATTTTCGGCATAGTGCAGGATTTGAAGGAAACACAAACTCAAATCACAGAAACATAATTAATGCAGAGCTTTCTTACATTTTTCTTTAGAGTAGAAGAGCAGAGTACACTTCCCAAAATACAATAAAATGTACTAAATACTCTTAACCCTCCATTTTCCTAAGACAGAAGAGAGAGAGAGAGGGAGAGAGAGAGAGAGAGAGAGAGACAGAGAGAGAGAAAGAGAGAGAGCAGAGAGGAGAGAGAGCAGAAAGGAGAGAGAGAGAGAGAGAGAGAGAGAGAGAAATTGCTTTCAGTGATATAAAATCTTCCATATGGTGTTAGTTTGTCAAAATATTTCTGTAGGAGTACTGCCGGAACTTTCCACCCGCACACATACTTAGTATTTATACCCTAGTAAATTCACTTTTCTTCCTTCTCTATGTGGGTATGCCTTTCTTCTCCCATTTTTCATGTTCACAGAGTCTCAGCAATTCAATTTGATTTTCTGAAAGCGATAACTAGGCTACCTCAATGCCCCAATAATATGAAAAGAAATTATTTTCTGAAGAATTTTCCATATTTCTAGATGTCTGAATTCTGTCATACAGCATCTCTATACAGATGATCATTCTTTCTGCATTGCTTTACTACTGTGTTTCTTTAATTGCTATGGCAACAGCACAACAGAGCCGATATAACCACAGGGACTATAGTTACAAGAAATGCTAATACCCTAGGGAAACTGAAATACAGTGGATAGTATGACATCTCTATGGCTCAGAGATTCACCTTTCAGAATTTCAAGGGAAAACTGAATAAAGTAATAAATCATTTATTAGATTTGAAACATCAGTTAATAACATTCAAATTTGTATTATAACCTTTTTTATGTCAAGCTGTCATAAATCAAGGTGAATTCTGGGAAAGAGGCTGCTATATTATCGGAAATTGGAAGAAACAGGGGTCATCTACTGTGCTGAGGTAGCAGCAAGATGATTTCATTGCATTTCACATTTGTGGCAATGTTCAATGTGTGAACCTTTCCTAATTCCTGTGACCATTGAAGCCTAATTATCCTGCAATGAGATGCAGTAGAAAGAGAACTAGGACATTAAATTCAGGTTGGAATCTTAGATACCTAGTAATGCCTTCTGACCTTCACTGAGATTCAGATTCCTCATTAATCAATGGTGTAGAACTCAACATCCTTTTACTCTGATGCTTTCCAAAAGGCACAGATATGTTGAGGCAAACACCTTCAGGTTTGACATTGATAGGGAGCAACAGGGCAATATCACAGCAACAATAGTCTGTAACTGAAAGGTAACAACTCTGCTTATTTATCCGAAGCTACATGCCTATCTACATTTAATATAGAATATTGGTCTTTGCTATACTTTCTTGAGTCCTTTTCCCTCTTCCTCATAATACACTTTAATTTATCAAGTAGAGGAATTTGACTATCCTTGTTTTATTGTACCTTCAAAAGCAATGCCCCGGGGAATGTACTTTTCACAAACAAAGTGGATAATCAAATTATTTATCTAAATGAATATATTAGTCCATTCTCACACTGCTAATAAAGACATACCCAAGACTGGGTAATTTATAAAGAAAAGAAGTTTAATTGACTCACAGTTTAGCGGGGCTGAGAAGGCCTCAGGGAACTTACAATTATTGTGGAAGGAGAAGCAAACACGTCCTTCTTCACTTGGTGGGAGCAAGAAGTGCTGAGCAAAAGGAGAAAAAACCCCTTAATAAAATCACCAGATCTCATGAGAACTCACTCACTATCACAACAACAGCATGAGGGTAACCGCCCCTATGATTCAATTACCCCCCACTTTGTCGCTCCCGTGACACATAGGGATTGTAGGAGCTGCAAAATTGAGATGAGATTTGGGTGGGGACAAAGGCAAACCATATCAACAAATAACCATCTACTCCCCAGATTAATTGTACTTATCTTCTGGAGGTACTACTGGCTTAATTAATTGAAGTTTTATATATAAATTATCTTCCTCTTTTCTACACACATCACTCCCCTTTCCCAAATATTTCTCACTTATTTCTGCACATGCATAGGAAATTCTCATGATCAACAAAAATTCATTTTAGGGAACAATTGCCACCTGTGCCAGCTGACTCAACTCCAAACTACTGCTGTTCCAGCACTGTAGGGAATCTTCACAGCCTCTTAGCACTGGCCTTTTCTAGGCTGCTTTTTCTCCCCAAGCCATTTTCTGCAAGAAAGAATACATTTACTTTTACGGTTCCTAGTAGTATTTACTGGTAGGATCCATGAGTTCCCAATATCACATAGAGTCTCTATAGGGCGATTTCTGAGTAGGCAAGATAGGTGACAACTCAAGCCATACCAATTAAAGAATACTGAGCTTTCTTTACATACAGAAATCACTCTCTTGTGTGAGGTAGAATTTATACACTTAAAAGAAAACTTAGCATTGTGAATTAAATTATTTGGGTGACTTTAGTCATGTTTTCACTTACCAAAGGAAAATGAATGACTATAGCTAAGTGTGTCATTTTGGTTGCCTCCCAAGTTGTTCTGATGTCTTTACTATGTGAAAGAAAAGAGTCTTTAGGACCCCAAACTCATAATGCCGAAGGGAAAGTTAAGGTTGGAAACTGAGTCATGCAATACTGTCTTCCTTTTGTTCCCCAAAAGAGAGCTGTTATATCACAACCCTGGGTCCTGACTTCATACATAAATCAAGTTCCCACAATAGGCCACATGTTTACCCAGCTGGCCTCCCTCACACATTTCTCACGAGGAAATTCCCTGTAAGCTTCTAAATCTTTCAGAATACATATGTAACCTGAAAGATACATATGAATACATGTAAGGGAGATATACCCCTCTATAAACTGCTGCTAACCCCAAGTTCTGTTTTATCTCACCCTGACTATGTCAATTACCAGTTTATCTTCACAGGTGCAGGACAAGAGCAGATCAGAAATCATTCCTCCACCTACCCAGAGAAGAATGCGTAATTGACTTCTTCTCTATTGTATTTGTTCATGTTTCCTATATTTTATGTAAAATGTAGACATACTGAACACCAGAGGAATGCATAATTGTCTTTTTCTTTTACTCCATTTCACATGTAAAATATAGGTTTACTGAGCACTAATCGGAGTCTCAGAAGAATGTGACCATTTTCCTTACTACCTACCTGCCCTCTCTTTTTTTTTTTTTTAATTTATTTTTTATTATTATTATACTTTAAGTTCTAGGGTACATGTGCATAATGTGCAGGTTTGTTACATATGTATACTTGTGCCATGTTGCTGTGCTGCACCCATCAACTCGTCCTTTACATCAGGTATAACTCCCAATGCAATCCCTCCCCCCTCCCCCCTTCCCTTGATAGGCCCCGGTGTGTGATGTCCCCCTTCCCGAGTCCAAGTGATCTCATTGTTCAGTTCCCACCTATGAGTGAGAACATGTGGTGTCTGGTTTTCTGTTCTTGTGATAGTTTGCTAAGAATGATGGTTTCCAGCTGCATCCATGTCCCTACAAAGGACACAAACTCATCCTTTTTTATGGCTGCATAGTATTCCATGGTGTATATGTGCCACATTTTCTTAATCCAGTCTGTCACTGATGGACATTTGGGTTGATTCCAAGTCTTTGCTATTGTGAATAGTGCCGCAATAAACATAAGTGTGCATGTGTCTTTATAGCAGCATGATTTATAATCCTTTGGGTATATACCCAGTAATGGGATGGCTGGGTCATATGGTACTTCTAGTTCTAGATCCTTGAGGAATTGCCATACTGTTTTCCATAATGGTTGAACTAGTTTACAATCCCACCAACAGTGTAAAAGTGTTCCTATTTCTCCACATCCTCTCCAGCACCTGTTGTTTCCTGACTTTTTAATGATTGCCATTCTAACTGGTGTGAGATGGTATCTCATTGTGGTTTTGATTTGCATTTCTCTGATGGCCAGTGATGATGAGCATTTTTTCATGTGTCTGTTGGCTGTATGAATGTCTTCTTTTGAGAAATGTCTGTTCATATCCTTTGCCCACTTTTTGATGGGGTTGTTTGTTTTTTTCTTGTAAATTTGTTTGAGTTCTTTATAGATTCTGGATATTAGCCCTTTGTCAGATGAGTAGATTGCAAAAATTTTCTCCCATTCTGTAGGTTGCCTGTTCACTCTGATGCTGCCCTCTCTTTTATCCCTCCTGCTTGCTCTTTCTCCTTTAAATACTGAAGTTTCCAAAACCCTCTTGGGAAAAGTGCACAATACAGAGGCTCCTATGCCTTGTGTTTTTCCCTGAAGCATCCTCACACTTTGGCTAAACAACCTCTATCAATTGAGACACTCATCGAAATCACTTTTTGGTTAACAACCACAATAATCTGCTAGCACCTTTAAAATGTAATTTGATTGTAAAGAGAGACAAATAAAATAAATGAGTAAATGACATAATGAATGTAAAGTGTCATTGTTTACAATATGAGAATTAAAAATCCTTTATATGAAAGTTCTACATAATCAGAAAAACACAATATAAATAATATTTACCACTAACAACCTAGTATAATAGGAAGAACATGGCTTTGGGAAATAGATCTCTCTCTCTCTCTCTCTCTCTCTCTCTTTTAAAACTACCTTTTGTTTACTTTCTTTATGACTGTGAGAGTATCGCTTACATTTCCTAAATTCAGTTTTATCATATAAAATGGTAATAAAGTAACTATATGCAGTTGTGCAAGTATTAAATAGAATTTGGGATAAGTACATAGTATGGCAAGTCCATTTTAGCTTTCTAATGTAAGCTAACAAAATTAATATATATTGAATAAGTTTATTTTATTTTATTTTAGTTTAGTTTAGTTTAGTTTAGTTTAGTTTAGTTGTGTCAAGGTCTCATTCTGTTGCACAGGCTGAAGTGCAGTGGGATGATCAAAGCTCACTGAAGCCTCGAACCCCTGGACCCAAGCTATCCTGCGGCTTCAGGCTCCTGAGTACCTGGGATCACGGGTGCAGAATACTATGCCTTGCTAATAAATTTTCAAAATGACATAAAATATCTTTTTATGCAGCCTTCACCTCAATTTTAGAAAGCAATGAATATCTGGAATATTTGCATATCTACAAGTCAGAGAAGGCACAAGTTAGAGAAGCCATGATCCTGACAAATTCTGTTTCCTCATCTATAAAATAAAGAAATTATTACTTACTTTGTGTTTACCTATCTTCAATAAATGATAGCCATTATTTTTTAAATTGTTTGGTTTGTATAAGTAATTGGTCTCTTATGTGGAGCTAATTTATGCAAATAATGTTTATGTAAATTTATATCATGGTACAAATACGTGTGTGTGTGTGTGTGTGTGTAGATATACACACGCACATGTTGAGAACAAAAATTACAGGATACTATATTAAGAACTCAGAAACCAATTAGGACTATGCAAATTTAAATATCAAAGTATAATAAGTCAACATTTTTGTAGTTGGCCATCTATTTTAATTGTTTAAATACCTGTTTTACACAGATCCTCACTCTCTAAGTTTGGTAGATTCCTGCAATGAGCCTTGTATATATTGCAGTTGCTAAATACATCTTCCTGAAAATATTAATGAAAGGATAAATTAATTGATGCATGGGTGAATTTTAATAATTTATTACATTCAATGTACTTAGCCATATTACTAGTGACTGTTATAATCAAATACCAAAATGTAATTGTTCTAGGTTATATATATAATATTTTGAGGCCTGAATTTTATAGGCTCAATAATAACATCATTAGTATGTATTTTAATGAAAAATAAAGTTATAATGTTAGCATTTATAGTCTCTCTAGAAAAAAGTTAGACAGAAAACCTAAAATATTTGAAATAAAACTATTAAAGGCATTTCAACATCTCAGCTATATTATAAAATATCCTTTACAATACTGTAGCCATTTAACACATCCTACAAAAACTCATCAACATCAACAGACATTAATCTTTGTCCTCAGGCATTAGTTGAGACGAACGGGCACTAATTGAATTAATAGAGTTCTACTGAATGATGGCAAGGTAGCTATGGAGAAGCCCAATAGCTTTCCTTTAACTCAGCATATGAATTGCTACCATATTGGTTTCTGCAGAGAATAGGCTTTACTCTCAGTTGGCTGTAAAATCTAAATTTGCTTTTATATTCCATCCTGGTTCTCAGAGAAGTACTGATACTCTTAAGCATATTTGTTATGTAATAGCCATGACAGAAAGATGGATGTAGTGATGGAAAATCATTTTTCAGTTTATGTGTAATAGACTCTGCTTTGTCTGAACAGAATTTGCTTCAAATAACATATAATAAGAAGGTATGTAAATATTATCTAAAGAGCTGCAACTGCATCAATATTTGCCGAGTTACAGTTCCACTCGAATATTTAACAAAAACTTGTTTATGTTGCTTATATTTAACTATTTGGAGAAAGCAATAGACAGATCGTGCTTGAAATGGCTTTACTTAACTAGATTAAAAATATAGATAGTATGTTTCATATTTATGAATTTTTTAATTATTAATTCCAGAAAAGTAAGAAAGCTATTCTGACTTTCCATTTACATTGATTTTTTAAAGAGGTTATGTATTAATATAATAAATATGTCAAGGATCAGTTTGTGAACTTGTAGGAAATGAAAACTATGCTTCTTTACATGAGATCTTACCTCCTATTTTTTAATAAACTTTGAAATCTTCACCTTGTCCAAATAACTTGGGAAAAGTCATCAATCACAATTTATATGATTTTTTTTTCATTACTTAGAGGTCTCAAATAGAAGATAGACTTACGGGAGTTGTCCGGATTTTATTCTACACTTACTCTTACTTTCTAAATTACCATATCTGTAGTGATGTATATATGTTGACTGATGATAAAAAGTAAATCAAGCTATGAAATAGGAAATATAATTTAACTTGCAATGGCATCACCTCATTGAACATATATGCAAAGTTAAGAATATTTATGTTCCTAAAATTCGATTAAGTTTTGATTAACTACAGATAATATGCCCTTTTATATATTCTTCTTCCTTTGGAACAAATATTTAGAAACATAATGAAAAATCACTACTTCCTTTTTTAAAAAAAGAAATTTAATCACCTACTCACAATTACTAAAAAGTGGCAAGAATAGCATGAAGAATTTCTGTATACCCTTTACCCAGATCCCCAAATACTCACAAATACTGCCTTTGCTTTCCTCATTTTCTCCTTGTCTTCCTTCTATTTCTCTCTCTCTCTTTCTGTATATGTGTATTTATATTGTTATATATAAAATTATATATTACATGTTTAAATTGTATACGTAACTGATCATATATTATATATTTATATTATGATAGATAGGTGGACAATTAGATCTCCACTTTGATCTGGAATTACCTTTATGAGAGGATTTTGATTTTGAATTCAGTTTCCTTAACAAATGTGATATTGTTTATATTTTCTATGTATCTTGTTGCCTATACATTTTCGTCTATTAGTAGTTTGGTAATTTACATTTTTCAATGAATTTGTCCATTTCATCTATAGTATTGAGTATATATATTGGTATGACAGGGAATTTTGTATTTTCTTATTCTTCTCATTGGCAATTATTAGTTTCTCTCGTTTTTTCTTAATTATCTTGCAGGGATCAATTTTATCAACTTTTTTTTTTTCTTTTTTTTTTTTTTTTTTTGACAGTCTCACTCTGTTGCCCAGGCTGGAGTGCAGTGGCAAGATCTCGGCTCACTGCAAGCTCTGCCTCCTGGGTTCACACCATTCTCCTGCCTCAGCCTCCCCAGTAGCTGGGACTACAGACGCCCACCACCACGCCCGGATAATTTTTCGTATTTTTAGTAGAGACGGGGTTTCATCGTATTAGCCAGGATGGTCTTGATCTCCTGACCTCATGGTCTGCCTGCCTTGGCCTCCCAAAGTGCTAGGATTACAGGCATGAGCCACTGTGCCTGGCCCTCAATCTTTTCTAAAAAACAGCTTTTGACTTTATGTATTTTTTCTATTTTTTGGTCTGATTTCTATTTTATACATTTCTGCTCATTCTAATAGTTTCATTTCTTCTATTTACTCTGGTTTATATTTCTTTTCTAGCTTCTTAGGTATCAAGCTTAGATAACTGATTTTAAATCATATTTTCTTTCTAATAATATATTTAGTCTGAATTACCATAACAATTCAAACACACTACATTTTATACCATAAATTATTATACTTTAATTTCAATGTAATTAATTTAATTTAATTTAATTTCAATTTAATAGTCTTGCTAAAGTTCTATGAGAATCTAGATAGAATGTGTATTATCTGTTTATTGAAGTTATATTTTATAATTGTAAATTAGGTTAGGTTTGTTGATAGTGCTGTGTAAATCTTTTATAGCTACAGCTCTCTCTTTTTGTTCAGCTTATTCTATCAATTAATAATGAAAGAGAGGAGTTTGTATCTCCAGTTGTAACTGTGGATTTAAAAAAATTCCCTTTTTTCTGTCATGTGTCATTTCATGTATTTTGAAGATCTTTTGCTAAGTTCGTGTACATTCAATGTTTTCGTGGTTTCTTGATGAATTGATCCTTTTACTCTATAAAATGCCCATATTTATCTCTGATATACTGTTTGCCTTTTTCTAATTTATAGCCACATCAGCTTTTTATGTTCAGTGTTTTAATGACATATCTTTTTCAACCTTTTACTTTTAGTTATTCATATCTTTATTTTCAACATGCATTTTTCTGAATGCTTCATGGATGGCCTGGTTATTTTAGGCAGGATAAAAATCTTTGCCTTTAACTTTTACATCCCATTCGTGTTTGAAGTTTTTCATGTAGTTTAGGATTAAGTCTACTACCTTGGCAATGATTTTCTATTTTCCCACTGGGTTCATTATTTCTCTTTTCCTTCTATACTGGTGAACTGCTGTTGTTACATCTTGCACAGAATATGACATAAATTTTTCTTAGATTTTGCCTAGCTGTAAATACTTTTTAATGCATTTTGAAGGATACTTTTATTGGATATAAATTCTAGAGTATATTCTTTTATTCTTTATAAATTTTAAATATATTATTTCATTTTCTTTTGACCTTAATTATGATGAAAATTCAGTTGTAAATTCTACAGTTATTCTCCATGCATGCAATACCTTTTTCTCTGCCTCTTTTAATAAATTTTTATCTTTATATTTGGATTTCAGCCATTTGTTCTTTTGTGCCCAAGTGGTTGTCTGCTGCATTGGTCTTTTTATATTATCAATGTCATCAACTCTGGAATCTCTTCAGGTATTTTTACTTCTACTATTTATTCTGCCCCATTCTCCCTTTCTTTCTGAGAGCGATTAAAATTATGATAATATTAATCATTCAAATATTTTTCCCTCAGATCTAATACTTTTTGTTCTGTTCTTTCAGGCTTTTTAAATCTGATTTTAGTTTTTTTTCTATTAATTTATCTTCGGTTACATTTATACTTTTCTTCTGCTCTGCCCAATCTTCTGTTATGAAGATTTTAGATCATATACATTTAAAAATTGTTTTTCACATCTCTGTTAAAATTTCCCATCAAATCATGCGTGATGTCCATCTTTTCCTGTAGACACGTTAGAATTTTTATTATAGTAATTTTATGCTTCCTTTGGTAATTGTAGTATCTGGGGTGTCTCTGGATCTGCTTCTATTAATCACTTTCTTTTTAATGTTGGTCACTTTTTCTTGCTTCTTCAAGTTTTTATGTGAATTCTTACATGTCTGGGAATTTCCTATTTAGTAAGACCTGAGATCTGTGCCCTACGGTGGTTTTGGAGATCTATCTCTAGTTTACAGATGAATCTTTTGATCTCCAAATTTCTGGAGGCCTCACCACCCTGCTTTAGAGCTCTGGGACCAGATTTGTTGGTGGTCTAGCAGAATTTTTTGATCTCAAATCTCACCCTTAGCATTTTTTTTTCTTTTGGCTGCAGCTACCCCATAGTCTACAAAGGTGGAGATATCCTCTAGGAAGCTTGAGGAAGGATTTTTCAGCTGCCCAATGTCACCCTAGGCATTTTGTGGTTAAAATCAGGAGTATTTGTAGGGAGACGAAGGGAACTGAGCTCTCCCACCCTTCCATCAATCCTGATAGATGAAATCCCTGAGGGACTGTATTTTTCTCCCAGTTCCTCTGCATTTTTCCCATTCTTTCCAAGCTGAAAAGCAAGTTTGCCCAAAATGTTTCTTTCAATTTTCCTTTCCTTCCACATTTTTTTTCTTATCTGAAAATAACATGTATCTGAGAGAAATTATCTCTATCCTCTCTCTATTCCCATATTTTTAAAGATAATATTCCTGTTACTCATGAAGGTAACAAGAATGAGATAGGTGTTAATATTTTCTCACTGTTACTATTGGGGCTCTTGTGGATTCTATTTTGTTATATCCAACCACAAATTCATTCTTAAAAGTTTGGTAAAATGTAGGCAGGATTCCTTTTATCCCAAGTTATGTCAGATAGATAGGATGTCCTAGTTTCTATTTTGTTGGTGGGGGAAGTAGAGAACAGCTATGTATTTCCTTTTTTTCTTTTTTTGAGACAGAGGCTTGCTCTGTCACCTAGGCTGGAGTGTAATGGCGTGATCTCCACTCACTGAAACCTCCACCTCCCAGGTTCATGCCATTGTCCTGCCTCAGCCTCCCCGGTAACTGGGACTACAGGTGTGCACTACCACGCCCAGCTAATTTTTGTATTTTTAGTAGAGACGAGTTTTCACCATATTGGCCAGGATGGTCTCGAACTCCTGACCTCATGATCTGTGCCCCCGCTCCCCGACGCCGAGCTTCTCAAAGTGCTGGGATTACAGGCGTGAGCCACCACCCCTGGCTATTTCCTCCCTTTTATCAAGGACTGTCACCTCTGGAAGTTAGATTCTTTAAGTTTATTTGTATTCTAAAGGTTATAATGTTACTATTTTAAAAAATATGATTTGTAGCTTATCCAGCTTATTTTGTTTGCTTAGGATGACAGTGATGGTTTCTTACTGCTTTCTATATTTATTCCAGAAATACTATTTATAAACACATTAAAATGCAACAAAAATATTGCATACATATCTACAGATGGTTCATTTCTGTTGTTCTTTAGTCATTTATAAAGTTTCAAGTTTCTTCCATCATATGTAATTTTCCTTCAACCCAAAGACACTATCCTTTACATTTTCATATAAGTGCAGGTTTGCTTATGAAGAAACTGTTTCTCTTAAAATTTCTTACCTTGTTTTCATCTTTTATGAAAGTATAATCCTACCTAGGTTGCTAGGTTTTCCTTTCTTCATGGAGCACTTTAAAGATGTTTTTCATTATTTTCCATCTCACTTTATTTACAATGAGAAGTCAGTGAGGAGTCAGCAGTTACTTTTGTTTTGTTTACCTTACCTTATTGTAATCCCGTCTTATTTCTATGCCTACATTTAAGATTACTTTTCCTCTGGTTATCTGCAATTTGACGATGATGTGTCTTGGCATGGTTTCATTGTGTTGAGCTTGGATTTATAGATTTTTTTATAATATTCAACAAATTATTTGCTTTTATTTCGTTAAATATATTTCGGACTAACAGCATTCTTCTGATATTGAAATTACGTATATGTTTGACTTCTTAACATCGTTCCACAGGTCATTGGATTTTTGTTCCTTTTCCTTTCATCCCTTTTTATCAATATTACAGCATGGTTTGTACCTATTACCCTGCCTCCACTTACATAGATTACCAGAGCCCTTCTTCAATAACTCTCTTTTCGTTAGGATACTGCTCCACAAATTCAAGCCACCTGAGACTCTGTGCTCTCCAATCTTTGTCTTTTCAGTTTAACAAGACTATTCATACGTTGCCTTGTTCCCCCTTCTTGTGCTGTGATTTGGAAAATGTCTCCGGGGATAATTACAGAATTCATTTTTAACTCACTATTTCAAGGATCACGGTTCTGTATTTATTCATTTCCAATGTCTAAAACTTGTTGTTTTATATATTTTTGTAATTTTATTTGTTAATGCTTATTTTGGAAAGGCTAGTTTAATACCAATTAGTAATGAACAGAAGATTATATCTTTATTTGTTGATAATGATCATTTTTATTAACTAGATCACATTTCATATGGCATCAAATAGGTGTTGTGCCGGACACCTCTTAACCTCAGTAGGAAGGATCCAGGTTCAAGAAGCGGAAGAAGAGACCCAGAGCCAGCAAGTGAGATATGGGGTTTGATTAGGGGATTACATACAGGGAAGAGTCCAGTGGTCACAGGCTGGACAACATATCTGCCTTACATACAGTCCAGTGGTGGCAGGCTGCTCAGGAAAACCACAACTGCTTGCAATTTCTATAGCATTTAACAATCTCCCCACCACCACTTAACGATCTCCACCTAGCAGCCTCCGTAACCCAAAATTCAGGGCATTAATCCCCTGTACAGCCCGTGTTCCATTGGACAGTTTGGGGGCTCAGATGTTTCTCATAGACAAGGAATGAATCTCCGGACTGGCCACTCCTGGATTCCCTGGCTCAGGACACACATTCAGGTGCCTCTGCAATCTGGGGTCTTTCTAAGGATATGTTTAAGTTATTGCTATCAGGGGCTTTTACCTTACAAAAGGCATTAAATAATTAAAAGTCATAAAATATGCTTTAATTAGAAAACTAGGCATGATATTTCCAGGATGATTTCATATTTATATTAAATTGAAAACATGTATGATTTTCTACAGCTATTTTCACCCATGGTTTTTAAAATTTCATGCAACGGCCTGAGTAAGGTAGCTCCTTCCTGGACTCGCAGCACTTTGGGAGGCTGAGGCAGGAAGATTGCTTGAGCCCAGGAGTTTGAACCCTGTCTCAAAAAAAAAAAAAAAAATTACCCTAGGGTGGTGGCACTTATCTGTAGTCCCAGCTACTCAGAAGGCTGAGGTGGAAGGATCCTTTGAGCTGGGGAGGTCGAAGCTGCAGTGAGCCATGATCATAACACTGTACTCCAGCCTCCAGGTTGGGTGACAGAGAAAAACTTTGCCTCGAAAAAAAAAGAGAAAAACACTTGATGCAACATATGAGAACTTTTAATCACATATATGCTATTATTATTTTTGAGGATTGATTTCAATAGCATATACACAAGGTCAAACAGAAAAATTAAAATTGTCAAAGTGTTTATTTAAAATTAAATTTTGATAAATATACATTCATTAAGATTTTAAAAAAAGGAAAACTGAATATAATATCTTGTTGAACATACTGTTAAGTGAAACCACTGACGGCTGCCTCCAGAAATTATCTTTAAAAATCCACATTTATAACCAATAAAATATTTTAATATTTAGGGAACTCAGAGCTATTGTGGTAAGCATTCAACTTTATTATTTTTGAGCGTAAGATTTTTGCATTTTCAGTTAAGATGTGAAGATTGGCTGGGCACAGTGGCTCATGCCTGTAATCTCAGCACTTTGGGGGCTGAGGGGGGCGGAACACCTGAGGTCAGGAGTTCGAAACCAGCCTGCCCAACATGACAAACCCTGTCTCTACTAAAAACAGAAGAATTAGCTGGGCATGGTGGCGGGCGCCTGTAATCCTAGCTACTTAGGGAGGCTGAAGGGTAATCACGTGAACCCGGGAGGTGGAAGTTGCAGTGAGCTAAGATCACGCCACTGCACTCCAGCCTGGGCAACAATGATAGATTCATCTCAAAAATAAAATAAAATAAAATAATAAAATAATAAAAAAGTGAAGGTTGATCTATGTCAAGATAGTTTGTAAAGTTAAAAAAATTAATCAAGAATTTGTTGTCTTCAAGGTCATGCTGCAAGCTAACAAATACTGGTTTTTTATTGTTTCCATTGAGGCTACTGAATTGACCTACTTACAAATCTTCAAATATACCTCTAATTTTTTAGATATCTTTATGTAACAAAATGTCCTTCAGGGTCTAGGGTATGTTCTCCTGAACTCCCAGGCTTAGAATCTCAGCCATATATCTATTTTGGTTCACCCATGGAGTACCCTGGACATACTTAAAAAATGGCACTTAGTTTGCAGTTATAATAATCTTTTGACTGCTTTGTTTTTCCCACTTGATTTTAAATCCCATGAAACTATCAATGGTGTATGATTCATCCCTATTGCCCATTATGGCCTTTACTACAGAATAAATATTAATACTTGTTAAGCAAACAAGTGGAATTACTTCTCTATTCTACATTGCATACAAATATTATTTTAGTAGGAATATGAATATGAATTAAATCATTGGATGCTAACATTCTATTTTGTGTCTTCTGTTACAGGCTCTTAAATCTGATCTACAATGGAAAAAATTCTTTTTTATCTGTTTTTCATTGGCATAGCAGTGAAAGCTCAGATCTGTCCAAAGCGTTGTGTCTGTCAGATTTTGTCTCCTAATCTTGCAACCCTTTGTGCCAAGAAAGGGCTTTTATTTGTTCCACCAAACATTGACAGGAGAACTGTGGAACTGCGGTTGGCAGACAATTTTGTTACAAATATTAAAAGGAAAGATTTTGCCAATATGACCAGCTTGGTGGACCTGACCCTATCCAGGAATACAATAAGTTTTATTACACCTCATGCTTTCGCTGACCTACGAAATTTGAGGGCTTTGCATTTGAATAGCAACAGATTGACTAAAATTACAAATGATATGTTCAGTGGTCTTTCCAATCTTCATCATTTGATACTCAACAACAATCAGCTGACTTTAATTTCCTCTACAGCATTTGATGATGTCTTCGCCCTTGAGGAGCTGGATCTGTCCTATAATAATCTAGAAACCATTCCTTGGGATGCTGTTGAGAAGATGGTTAGCTTGCATACCCTTAGTTTGGATCACAATATGATTGATAACATTCCTAAGGGGACCTTCTCCCATTTGCACAAGATGACTCGGTTAGATGTGACATCAAATAAATTGCAGAAGCTACCACCTGACCCTCTCTTTCAGCGAGCTCAGGTACTAGCAACCTCAGGAATCATAAGCCCATCTACTTTTGCATTAAGTTTTGGTGGAAACCCCTTGCATTGCAATTGTGAATTGTTGTGGTTGAGGCGTCTGTCCAGAGAAGATGACTTAGAGACCTGTGCTTCTCCTCCACTTTTAACTGGCCGCTACTTTTGGTCAATTCCTGAAGAAGAGTTTTTGTGTGAGCCTCCTCTCATTACTCGTCATACACATGAGATGAGAGTCCTGGAGGGACAAAGGGCAACACTGAGGTGCAAAGCCAGGGGAGACCCTGAGCCTGCAATTCACTGGATTTCTCCTGAAGGAAAGCTTATTTCAAATGCAACAAGATCTCTGGTGTATGATAACGGAACACTTGACATTCTTATAACTACTGTAAAGGATACAGGTGCTTTTACCTGCATTGCTTCCAATCCTGCTGGGGAAGCAACACAAATAGTTGATCTTCATATAATTAAGCTCCCTCACTTACTAAACAGTACAAACCATATCCATGAGCCTGATCCTGGTTCTTCAGATATCTCAACTTCTACCAAGTCAGGGTCTAATACAAGCAGTAGTAATGGTGATACTAAATTGAGTCAAGATAAAATTGTGGTGGCAGAAGCTACATCATCAACGGCACTACTTAAATTTAATTTTCAAAGAAATATCCCTGGAATACGTATGTTTCAAATCCAGTACAATGGTACTTATGATGACACCCTTGTTTACAGGTAAGAAAAATTAAGCAAATTTATATACTTACCATGCATCTTAGTGTAGAACTTGTTAATGTACTACTGATTTTTTTTAATTGGCAGTGCTCTTCTGTGTTGTAATTCCGTATTTTAAAGTGCATAGTGTAAGCTTTGAAAAAGGTGGTAATACAAGTGGGGAGATATTTTGAATGGTATTATCTTTAGAGAGTTCAACTTATATTTAATATTATGCTTACTTACTTTTTTTCCCCCTCATCTAAGAGATGTGACTATCAGAGAACAAGAATGATTTATAATAAAAATTCAAAAACATACCAGAACTTACACATCCAAATGAGTGTTCTTTCCTTCAAGGAAGTCATGTTGGGAGGCTATACCATTATCCCAATGATGCTGCCATTGCTCAAAGCACTTTTGGAATTATCTTTAGAACCTTCATCATACTATTTTGAATATCCTCAGTGGTGGCAAATCTTCGTCTTTTGAGGGTGAATTTGAATTTTGGAAACAAGCAAAAGCCATTTGGAGTCAAGTCTTGTGAATAAGGTGGGTGATCAAGATGGGTATTGCCATTTTTGGTCAAAAATAGGATGTAACTATAAAATAATGAGACTGATTTTTTGAGTGATTAAGGGGGTGTGTGTGTGTGTGTGTGTGTGTGTGTGTGTGTGTGTGTGGTTGTGTTGTCTCATGTATACTGGTTCTAAGAGAGTTCCAAAAAGAAACATTATAAATAATTTGAGCAGTGAAAGTATCACTGGAATTAGGTATGTAATATCCAAGTAAGGATGATGATGGGGAATTTGCACCTACTAAAGAATTTCTGGTATGTTTTTCTAAAGTTCAGCCTCATTGATTTATAGTCACATCTTGTCCAATTTTCTGTTTAAAAGACATATTTTTATCCTTTCATATAATTGAGAGACTTACTATGCCCTGGGAAATGATGCAAAACCATGGCTTTGAAATATATATAATACACACACACACACACACACACACACATATATATATAATGTTTAAGATATTCAGAAATCAGATCAGATCAGTTCCTATGTCCCCAGGTGAATTATTCAATATAATTGATTTTCATTCCTGTATGGAAATGAGAGTAATTTTTTTTTTTTTTTAAAGCATGGACTAGTAGGCAAAATTAAACCTATCCTAGCTAGCCATGTGATCAACCCGGGGCAGGATTCTACCTGGCTGAGTTTCAATTCCTCGTTATTACAAGGGAGAAATTATCCCTTCATCACTAAATATGTGGGGACGTGGACTATGATACATGTATATTAACTTTAAGTAATTTGCTCTTGTCATACCAGGCTCTTCACATAACCCATGGACTACTGTCAATGACAAATACCCCTCCCCACCCCACACTTTTCTGTAGCTATTGGATATTATATATATTTTAAACATTATCTCTGTGAAATAAGCCAGATTTGATTTTCCAAATTCCAGGATTTTAATCCTGCAATGACAAGTAAAATTTTGTTAAACCTTGAGGAAATTTCTTGAATCCCTGACTTTTTTTTGTCATTTGTAAAATAGTGATAATGCCTGTCTCATAAGGTCATTGTAAAGATTAAATTTTAATGTATACAAAATGCTTAGTAATGCCTGCTGTTTAATTATAAATTAGGTCATATTCAGTTGCTACTGAAGGAACAGAGGAAAATAGACATCAACAAGAAACTTTTAGAAAGTAGTAGATTCACAGATGTCTATAAACTCTTTAATTAATTAATTAATTAATTAATTTTAAGGTAAGGTCTTGCTCTGTCACCCAGGCTTGAGTGCAGTGGCACAATCTCGGCTCACTGCAACCTCTGCCTCCCGGGTTCAAGCAATTCTCCTGTCTTAGCCTGCCGAGTAGCTGGGACTACAGGTGCCCGCCACCACTCCCAGCTAATTTTTATATTTTTAGTAGAGATGGTGTTTCACCATATCGGTCAGGCTGGTCTCAAACTCCTGACCTCAACTGATCCACCCTCATTGGCCTCCCAAAGTGCTGTGATTACAGGCATGAGCCATCGCAGTGAAAGTATCACTGAAATTAGGTGATATTAGATTTGGGCACCACCTAAACTCTTATACTTTATAAATTGTGCTCCGATGGAAATTTGCGGTAGCATAAAATGGAATGAGGGATTTATGCTGTGGTCGACAGACTTGCCTTGTTCATGTTTCTAGGATAATATTACTTATATGTTTTCATTATCCTCATTTATAGGTAAAAACATAATGGGGTCCAAGTGTTGATGGCATTAAAAAAGGATTAGATTTGTAAAGAAAATACTTTAATCTTAGTAATAATCTTAGTTATTAAATATATATTTACTGGGTGCAATTTCATTTTTCTGAAATGGAAAATAAATGCTCTGAAATGCGTATCTATTTAGATTTCTAATGTGATTGTCAACATTTTCCCTTCCTTCAAATTTGCTTTTAGTCGTAGAGGTATTGTAAGTGCTAAATGGATTTGTTTAGCAGTCAGATAATGTCACAGTCACACCTTTCAAAAGTAATTTATCATCAATGATTTTTTAGCAGTGTTTTTTATTAGGAGTTCTCCTTTGCCGAGCAATGTAATTAGTAAGCTTGTGAAGGCTTGGGGTAGGAACAATTAATATAGTGCAGATGCTGACAAGGACTTTTAGCCATTTTAACTTGGTAAATATGAGATTAGATCATTTTTCAATAATTCATATGTTATAAATGTACTTACCTTAATGAATAGTAAAATGACACCGAACTAAAGTCGTAGTGACTTTCTGTGTATATGTTTTATTTTGTTATTAATATTAACACAAATTCCATTGTCCCTCAGAATGATACCTCCTACGAGCAAAACTTTTCTGGTCAATAATCTGGCTGCTGGAACTATGTATGACTTGTGTGTCTTGGCCATATATGATGATGGCATCACTTCCCTCACTGCCACAAGAGTCGTGGGTTGCATCCAGTTTACTACGGAACAGGATTATGTGCGTTGCCATTTCATGCAGTCCCAGTTTTTGGGAGGCACCATGATTATTATTATTGGTGGAATCATTGTAGCATCTGTGCTGGTATTCATCATTATTCTGATGATCCGGTATAAGGTTTGCAACAATAATGGGCAACACAAGGTCACCAAGGTTAGCAATGTTTATTCTCAAACTAATGGGGCTCAAATACAAGGCTGTAGTGTAACGCTGCCCCAGTCCGTGTCCAAACAAGCTGTGGGACACGAAGAGAATGCCCAGTGTTGTAAAGCTGCCAATGACAATGTGATTCAATCTTCAGAAACTTGTTCGAGTCAGGACTCCTCTACCACTACCTCTGCTTTGCCTCCTTCCTGGACTTCAAGCACTTCTGTGTCCCAAAAGCAGAAAAGAAAGACTGGCACAAAGCCAAGTACCGAACCACAGAGTGAAGCTGTCACAAATGTTGAGTCCCAAAACACTAACAGGAACAACTCAACTGCCCTGCATTTAGCTAGCCGACCTCCCGATTCTGTCACAGAGGGGCCCACATCTAAAAGAGCACATATAAAGCCAAGTAAGTTTCTCACTTTGCCTGCTGAGAGATCCAGAGCAAGGCACAAGTGCTCCCTCGATGGAGAATTAAAGGAATACTATTGTTATATTAACTCGCCGAACACATGTGGACTGTTTTCTAAAAGAAGCATGTCTATGAATGTGATGTTTATTCAGTCTGACTGTTCTGATGGTCATAGTGGAAAGGCAACTCTCAAATTCTGAGGGACTACTGAAAAGCTCTGTGTCATTTATTATTTCTTTTCAACGAAAAATCATTTTGAGAACTCACATAGAAAATTGGAATTTGCAATTCTGATGCTGTGCATAAATCAACCTTCTCAGGAACAGTATATATATATACATATATAACTATATATATATGTATTTATGTATATGTATACTGGAAGGAAACATAAATAAAATAATAAGGGAAAAAGCATGACATTGCAGCAGTGCCTTTCCCTATTCTAGGACCAGCTCCTAGGACTAGCAGCAGCAGATTTAAAAAATGAAAATTGTTGTAGGAAAAAGACAGTGTTGCATAAAAAGTGATATGTTCTCTAATTTTACAAAGGACCACCTATGGATAAATGATATTTTTCAAGTAGACTGTATATTTTCTTTCAATGGTAATAGTGTTTCCTTTGTTTTTAGGGAAATGTTGTAGAGAACAACTTCATGTTGCTAAATTATTTAAAATAAAATATTCAATTAGTATACTGAGTTAATGTTAAAATTAGTTCCCTTCGAAACAACATCCTTGGTGCAGGTGCCTTAATGGTTGTAAGATATTTCTCCTCCACGACACACCTTTTTCAGTGGAAAGGGGAAGAAAGTGCAATTTATTTTGCATTTATGAAAACTCTAATCAAGTTTAAGTCACAGGCTACAAATTCCTATGCATCTACATGGACATATGAAGGTGTTTTCGTTCATTTAATACACATTTTCTGAATGAATGAGTTTTATGTTGGTCTTAATGCAAGCTAAAGAGGGAGACATACAAGACTGCCTTTATCAAAGGGGTGTTTATCTTTATCACCAAGTAAAATTTAAAAACTTCTAATGGTGTTCTCATTAGATTTATAAGTCTTATAAAGTCATTGCTCATTAAACAGGCAGTGGATTTTTTTCCCTTTGCACTATAGTTTTGCATTTGAATGTTTTCCTTTTAAAGTAAATGCATTTGCTATTTTAACCAGAAACTGTGATAAATTTAACTAGAAATCATGCCATTTAGTGAGAATACATCATTTTTTAACACAGGATTTTAAATTGAGTAGAAACTAATAATGCTCCTGGGTAATGTGAAATTATTAACAATTTACTGAAATTAAGGTCTATAGATAAATGTTTCTATTCACTCCTTGAAAAACTTAATTATATAATAATTTGAGGGTGTTTTATTAAAGATCTGTAAACAGGTTAACATCAAAGAGGTTTTGTTTTGTTTTGAGAATAAGGCTCACATGAGAACTTAGACCCATTGCTTTACACAAAAGAAATGACATTTTAGCCATAATATCATAAGATAGGGGCTTTACTGTCTTATGTCAACTACTCTTTGGGAGTAAGTTAAACACACAGCAAAAGTTTATTAACTTTTTCAGATCACTTGAAGTACCACTTGAGATACAAAGGAGGAATGTGGAATCGTTAATTTCCTTATGCTAGAAGCATATACAACAATTTCAGTTACTGGTAACTTGACAAAGCCACATCTTGTCATACACAATGTATCATGATGCCATTCCACAGTATGTAAGATTAAAGTAGTTAGAGATGACTTTCAGTGCTAGTATTCAAAATAATTATCCAACGGGCTTTTTTTTTTTTTT
>NW_012101798.1:2161152-2163443 GCF_000951045.1 Mandrillus leucophaeus
ATGTTGGTCTTAATGCAAGCTAAAGAGGGAGACATACAAGACTGCCTTTATCAAAGGGGTGTTTATCTTTATCACCAAGTAAAATTTAAAAACTTCTAATGGTGTTCTCATTAGATTTATAAGTCTTATAAAGTCATTGCTCATTAAACAGGCAGTGGATTTTTTTCCCTTTGCACTATAGTTCTGCATTTGAATGTTTTCCTTTTAAAGTAAATGCATTTGCTATTTTAACCAGAAACTGTGATAAATTTAACTAGAAATCATGCCATTTAGTGAGAATACATCATTTTTTAACACAGGATTTTAAATTGAGTAGAAACTAATAATGCTCCTGGGTAATGTGAAATTATTAACAATTTACTGAAATTAAATTTATCTATAGATAAATGTTTCTATTCACTCCTTGAAAAACTTAATTATATAATAATTTGAGGGTGTTTTATTAAAGATCTGTAAACAGGTTAACATCAAAGAGGTTTTGTTTTGTTTTGAGAATAAGGCTCACATGAGAACTTAGACCCATTGCTTTACACAAAAGAAATGACATTTTAGCCATAATATCATAAGATAGGGGCTTTACTGTCTTATGTCAAGTACTCTTTGGGAGTAAGTTAAACACACAGCAAAAGTTTATTAACTTTTTCAGATCACTTGAAGTACCACTTGAGATACAAAGGAGGAATGTGGAATCGTTAATTTCCTTATGCTAGAAGCATATACAACAATTTCAGTTACTGGTAACTTGACAAAGCCACATCTTGTCATACACAATGTATCATGATGCCATTCCACAGTATGTAAGATTAAAGTAGTTAGAGATGACTTTCAGTGCTAGTATTCAAAATAATTATCCAACGGGCTTTTTTTTTTTTTTAGGCGTTTGCTAAATCCCTTCTCTGCGCTGATTCTTTTTCTAAAAAATTTGCCTTTCACATTTGCGAAGTCTAATTATCCTTCACTGCTCAGTTATTTATTCGTTGTAAGGAACAGATGAAATCACATGTGGTAGTAGTTTGCGAAGTCAAAAACAGCACTCACAGTGAAGTGTATTTTCAGCACTATTAATGTAGTAATGCTCTAATTCGAACTAAATATTTTAAATTAACATCAATTGCATAATTCCTCAATAGGTGTTGATTTGCAGAAGCATACTACTTTTTCCCTTCTTAGATTTATCAGCATGGTATTAAAAAATATTTAACATACAAAAGTTTTCAAGACTTGACAAAATGAACCTTCAAAGAATTTCTGGGATTATGAAGGTTGTGATCAAAGATAAGGATGCTCTGAAATCATGCAACATCAGCAAGGTTAACATATGTACTATAAGTTACTGATGAACTTCGTATTTTCCAATATTTTTAAAAATCAATTTCCTACTTATGTTTCTAATGAAAGTTTGATTAAGTATCTTTCATTTCTCATGGACTTTTTAAATTCCATGATATTTAATCATATGATATTTATTTTGTTTGACTAACACCATTGAAAATCATTTAATGTTATTTAATATATTTGTAATACATATATTTTTACAATATTTAAACCAAATGCTTGAACACTTGTTCTTAAAAATGATAGAAAGGTGAGTATCTGGCCTGATATTTTGCCTTTCAAGAAGTCTATATTTTGAGAGATTAACAAAAGACTGACTTATCAAGAAGGTCAATTTTTTTTTTGTATTTGTTTATAAACATATGAAGAAATTTTTGCTTAAAGTAATTGCAGTGTGAAGTGACTGAAAAGTAAGTCTATGGAAAAGTTGGGGATAATATTACCTATCCTGATGTCTGAAACGTAATTTTTGCTTAGGTGAATAAATGAGTAAATGAATAGATAAATATGGCCAGGGAGTAAGGTGTGGAAACAAGAGTTTTCATTAGTTAGTACAATACAGATTTGTGATCTAAATATTATATTACCATAAGCAACAAATTCTCTGTCCTTTTCTTGTTTTGCTTTCTGTCATTCATTATTTTATTTCTCATTTAAACAGTCATATATATGTGATCTGAAGCATCTGGTTTGCTGTTTGTTGTTTCTGACTATATGAAGATTATGTATACTTATATGTTATTTTTGCTTCCTCATTCTTAATTATTTTTCTTTTACTTTTGTCATTTTACATTATAGTTTCAGCTTGTTCAATGTGAGAACAAACAAAATAATGTGTTTCCTGTTATGCATGTATTAACGATGTTTACTTCAAACATTTTTTTAAATTGTGTTCCTGCATTATTTTTGTTCCTTTCGAATAATTGTTTCCCAATTGAAAATACAAAGCTATTATT
>NW_012101798.1:2164996-2174506 GCF_000951045.1 Mandrillus leucophaeus
AAGACCACTTAAAATAAAAAGAGTGGTAGGCCGGGCACAGTGGCTCGTGCCTGTAATCCCAGCACTTTGGTACGCCGAGACAGGCAGATCACGAGGTCAGGATATCGAGACTATCCTGGCCAACGTGGTGAAACCCCCATCTCTACTAAAATTACAAAATATCAGCTAGGCATGGTGGTGCGCACCTGTAATCCCAGCTACTCGGGAGGCTGAGGCAGGAGAATCATTTGAACTCCGGACTCAGAGGTTGCAGTGAGCCAAGATTGTGCCACTGCACTCCAGTCTGCTGACAGAGTGAGACTCTCTCTAAATAAATAAATAAATAAATAGTGGTAAACATATTGTTGTGATTGAGCAATCCTAAAAATGTGGTGTTATCTGAAGAGGGATATAAAAAGTAACAATTTATAACCAGGAGTATATTTAAGTAGTAAATTACTTCATTAAGGTACTGTTAATGTATTGGGGATTTCATCAAATTACACAGATACTCAACAGAACAAAATAATCACTGATTACTCTGGTAAGTGTAATGGTACGCATAAAATCATTGTCTTCTGATTATGTTCAGCACTTTCAAAGTCAAAATTTAGGAACTAAAGTTAACATTGAATAAATATATACATCACATTCATTTGTATAAATATATATGTGCTCAACAAATATCTGTCTATATACTTACATAGACATATAAATATTTATATTCATAACATTAATCAGCTAAAATCATAATTTTGTGTCCTGCAATATAGATTGAATTGTAATTACTATGAAAAACATAGATTTAAATGGACTGGCTAGAGAACTTCTCCCAGAAAAACTGTAAAAATTATACCTGTTACTTATCAGGTGACAATAGAATATAAAGTACAAATTTAATTTTCTGCATTTTTTAATGATAACCATCTCTACAACCTATTTTCATCCATTTCAAACTTGGTGATTGTTATGTTCATGATGTCTGAAAACAAAACCAAAATATTTTCACATTCATTCAGGAATAAGCCATGACGGCCCTTTCATTTAAAGTACTTGTGTTTGGAAGTAGTTGAACATTTAACCTTACCTGACACATAGGCTATGTACATATGTTTCTGCTCTGGCATATGTCTAATAAATAAATATTTGAGTAAAGTCAAGGAGGTTATGAAATATACTATGTTGGCTATTGGCTCTGCCATAATTCAATTCTGTAATCATTTTTTCATCTATAATGTGAACATCTATTATGATTTTATGTAAAATCTAATCTCCAAAGGCCATTGTATATTTACATGAATATTTGTGCTGAAAGTTTTGTAAAAAACAATTTGTCTCAGTCTCGTGACACTCAGCTGTGAATCCTAAGAAGGACTTAACCTTTACCTTAGGACTTAAGTTTTCTATCATGTGTCACTTCTCAATGATTAGACGTATTTGCTTGAAAATAATGCATTTTGGAAAAAATAGAATGTTTGCTGCACAGGTTTATGTAATGGTATGAAATTTGTATAGGCAATTGGAACCTACATATAAACATTTAAAGGAAAGATGTTTGTATTGAGATTGCTAGTGTCTTACATAAGGATGAACAGGTACTTGTTGAAATATTACCTATTATTTGGGGAGTGGGTATTGAATGATGGTTAATATTGTAAATGATTATTTTATACTCCATATGGTGCACATAGTTAAACTATATTTTCTGCTTTGAATTCTTTTTTCCTTGATGTATTTTTGCATATTATTCATATGAATCTTTATACATGAAATGTCAACTGTAAGAAAGAAAATGAACAGAAACTTGAGTATCTTATTGAACTCTGTCACGAATACCAAATCCATATTGAAAATCACTCATTTTAGTTATTAGAATAACATTTTTGAAAACTATGTTTTTAAGCATCAGGAATAAGAAAGTAGTCACAGAGAACTGAAATATTATAAAAGTCAATTGCAATTAACCCATGAACTGGTAAGTTGTTTTAAAAAAATCTTTAGATAAATCTTTGCTAATTCTTGGTATGAAGTCTTACCAAGATTTCATAAGAAGTTTTTTAAATCTATTTCTTTTAAAAAATGAATTGTTTATGACACTGAACATTTTATTCCCAGATGCTTTGCTGACTAATGTTGACCAGATTGGCCAGGAAACACAGGTGAGATTCTTATTACCTGTAACATACTTCAACACTTAAATGAGTATACACTTTTTATAAATTAATTTTAAGTAATTAGTTTGCTAATTTGTGTAGCTTACTGAAATTTTCTTTTAAAATTTACTTATAATTCTCAACAGTACAGACTGAAGTTTAGTTTACTTAAGTGAATTCACAGTTTCTAAATTTAGACATATTTTGGGTTAACTAAACATCTCTGCTTTGTTCTGTAAGAAATAAAGTTAGTAATAATAGTGATGCATGCAACTTTGGAGTCAGTCTTATAATCATACATGATACAATGTACATTTTTACAAATATTTCCAAATGTGAAGACAGTACCTTGATAAGAATATATTTACTCCTATCCTTGACCTCCACATCCTAATAAGAGCTGAGATGACACATTATGCCTCATTGAAAATAGATGTACAGAAGCGTTTCGCTGTTATCTAAAATGAATGAAGCCTCTTTAAAATGGAGCAAAAGACTGCATATGAAATATTCATGGTATTACTTTTGTCAGCAACCAATTATTCTTCTTGAGTGTTTTTTTTGGGGGGTGGATGTTTGAAATGAGTATTTGATTCTTGAATTTTAATTGGATCGGAGAGTGTGTTTCCAGAGCAGAGCAGCACTTTAGCAATCTGTTCAAACAGCTGGAAGCATCAGCCATTTGCTTGAGGTTTGGCACACACAAAAAAACTCTGCTTTTAACGGTTCTAAAAAAGGCCATTGATTTATTTGCTGGTAGTAAAAATAGGGTCTTGGTTTTTAACATTTTATATTTAAAAGAAAAACAACTTTGTCAATCTTTCAGGATCTTCCCTAACGAATTCCATCCACAAATCAAAATGTTTTCGTGCATCATTTCTTTACTGAATTTAGAATCCCATTCTTATGTTGCAAAAAACAGCAGATGGATCATTGGAAACACTGAAACAATCAACAGCACAATGTCTGGCACATGTCTGTGTTCTATTGTGTGCATTGAATTGACCTGCATGAAGGTGTCTTGTTTCTCCATCACCCCTTTGCTTCTCTCTCTCAATTTTTAACCTTTCTTCTTATTTCTCTTTCCGTCTCTCTTTCTACCCACCACTCTCTCTCCCTCTTTTGCTCTCTTTCTCTTTCTCTCTTTCATTTTTAAAGTTCATTGATCATGTAACTTTAATAAATCATATCCAGCCAACCTGAAATTTAGGATAGGATACCTTTATATAAGAATTAGGAAACAGATGATTAATCTATAAGGAACACAAGCCAAAATGGTATTAAATGTTGTATCAAAATTTGGAGGCAGGTGAGTAAATGTCTACGTAATTTTTCAATTATCAATTTAAAGAATTTTCTAAAGATTCACATTTGAAATGGCATACTGAATATTATTTTGCTTATGTGTTTATTTTCGTATATTATCAGGAATGGAATTTGGAAAAAGCTAATTTCTTTGAAAGTCTTTGTACTACTAGACATAGCACGAGATTTTGCAAATGTGATACATACATAAGGCTTTTAATAATGACTTTTTATCTTAAGGTAATTAGTAGTACAAAAAAACAAGAAAATATCATTAAAAATAAATGACTGTCATAACATTATAGAAAACTTCCCTTCATACTTAGGCTACCTTGTGCCTCTTTCTATAAATATTAGCAAGTCAAACAAATCCAGAGACAAATAATAGTTTTAACAAAATTCAGTGGCAATACATCATTCACTTATGAGCCAGCTCCTTGCTACCTCTCTATTATCAGATTTAAGTTACTGTATGACCCCGAGGTAAGTATTCTTGATTCTTGGTAAATGATTTGTGCTATAGCAGGCCTATGTCTACCACCGTGAGCAGACCAAACAGTGATGCTCCTACTGAAGACAGTGTGTGACCTGTGTGTTCTTAGCTTTCTCACAGCCTTTCACATTGTCAGTGTGTGAAGGAACTGAGGTGGAGAGCGGGCAGAGACCCTTTGTGATTGCAACTCTTCAGCTCTGAGTTTTCTGTAGCCAATCATACTGAGGTACCTGTTAAGGTGAATTTTTTTTCTAGGCATAGAGAGTTAAAACACTTATTTTATTTCCATTATTCAGAATATGCCCCATGCCAATTTTCTTTTTTAGAAGCCTTTACGAATGTATATAGAAGTGGAGTAGCCTTGAAATATTTTAATGTATAATGTATAATACAATTCTTTTATAATATAATCATAAAATTTTAATCACACTAAAATGAATTGAGAGCAAAGGGGAAAGGAATGATGTATAAAATCAATGCTGATGACTCTACGTGGAAATTGGCACTTATGTATAAATTTTCATTGTGTTTGGCCAAGATTTTTATCTTTACAATGAACACAGTAAAAAAATAGTTATGCTATTCGGCAGTTAAGTAAGAAATAATTGAGTAGTTTCCATTTATACTTAAAATGCCTTAAATAAAATGTCTTAAGAAGTGTTTGCTGTATTCTGACCAACAAAATATGTACACATTGTGTGTACGTGTGTGTGTGTTTGTAACTCTGCACAGAGCTATAGCTTATTCTGTGATTGCTTGCACAGGCCTTTAAGATAATTGCTTCCTGATTTTAATAAATTTAACTTGCCATTAGTCCACGTTTCATAACAAGCAAACATGTAAACTTTGCAATAAAATCTCTGTTCCAGATGAGTACAATTTTTTTAGATAAATAATATACAAATTAATAAAAAGCTAATATTTATTATAAATACATAACAACATTGATAAAACTATGGGAAAGCATAGGGTTAGGAAAATACATAAAATAAGAGCCAAAGAGAAAAGCAAATTTTATACATGATGCAAATATGCTTCCAATATGTTTCCAGGTGAGAGTGATCAATATAAAATATTTGCTTCTGCAGGAGGAGGTTCCTATGAAATTCTTTTCAAGTAAATTTTCTGAAATAGGAGTAATAGAATAAACACATATGTAGGAAACATTTGGATTTGTTTTAATAATTAAGGCATGTTTTAACGTATATATTTGAACATTTACCAAATTTATAAAAAGAAGAGCCTTTGTGTCAGCAATGACCTTTAGAAATCATCTCCTTGTTCAGACATCCTAGCTATGAAAGATCAAAATATTTCACAGTTCTTAATTACATTGAGACGAGGGGCAGTAATAAATGTTTTCCCACAATTCATTCAATGTCAAGACATTTTTTTCTTCTCTTAATGTTCAGGGAGCTTGCATTTCTTATTTATCTTTTAGTACTGTTAATAAGACTGTCCACAAATTTTTGCATGATATCCACTCACTGTTAAATGAGGAAAATAACCAAAACATCCTAAACCTACTACAACTTGATTATTTTTAGTTTTTATAACATTTTTACCATATTTAGTCTGCATTAGTTGTATTATTTGATACTCTTGTAATTTTGTGTTTTATGTTTAGATATTTATGGAATTACTATAGGAGCTACCTATTGATATGTAAATTAAAGTGTTATTTTGGATATTCTATTAAATGGCAATTTTTATTTGGCTCCGTATTATTTAATAATTTTAATACTGCTACATCTTCAGAGCAGACAAACTTTATACTTCACAATATTTTTATTTCCTAATATTCAACATTAGTAGCATTTATATAAACCGCAATTTCACAGTTCATTAATATCATTATTTAATGTGAAACTTAAGTAAATCTTTAAGATATATCAACTTATAAAATCATTAACTTGATACTAAATTAACATTTGCTATCCTGGAACTATTTATTACTTAAAAACTTAAACTAGTTACTTTGTCCACTGTCATTTTCCTCCTAGGTATACTGCAACTTTTACTATGTTATTACTTTTTGTAACTTGACATTTGATATAGTACCATAACACCTTTTTTGTGTGTCAAAGGGAGTATATCACTTGAAATACACAAAGAGAAAACATGTTGATATTCAATTTTACCAATATGAGCTCTGCAATGAACCAAATAAAGACGAACTTAGTAATATATACCGTTACATTTTTACAGTGATTTTGCAATGTTTTTCTTAGTATATTCCAGGTAAATTATGACAATGATATCTATATTTCAGTAACTTTTTAAAAAGTAATTCTTTTTTTTTACAAATAACATACACATTGGTCCCTTAACAATCTTCACATATATGGTGCATTTCTTATTAGCTTTCCAAAATTATTATTTTTGCTAAAATCAATTTCACTATTCAGGTTAATTATTTTGAAATATTTTCTTAAATAAATTATCTTTACAGCATTTTACCAACCTTCACATAAAGTTACCAAATAACCTTTAATATACTTTAATAACTTTATCACATAAAATTATCTAAAGATATTCTACATCAGCATTTTAATATAGAATATGAAATAAATGAATCTCTATTTCATGATTCATTCATGCCATGCATTTTAAAATTTCCAAATAGAAAATTGTAAACATGCAGTTTTTTTAATGGAAAAGAGAAAATTAGTTGTGCTTATGTATATGAAAGCATATATTTCTCAAAACGTTATTTTCCATTTTCATAAAAAGTAGACTTAATTAGAAGTATCTTAAATCCATGAAGACTGATTAGAGGAAAAATATTTTCACAGTTGTATGTTTAAATATTTTTATAAAATGGCTTTTACATTATTTTCTTTCAAAATCATATTTAATTCAAACATGGAGTGACTTTAAGAGTTATTGTGAGTTTTCCATTTATTTTGTTTTGTGGGTGAAAAACTGATTAGTTAAGATGAATAATTTACTACCATTATATGTATAATTAAATATTTGTAAAATTTTAATATCATACACATTTTCTAGCAGAATTTTTTAAATTTATAAGTGGCATGCATTAATGGCTGCAATTATTATTTGTTTATCTTACCTTGAAATTATATATGTGAAAAACAAAGCAAGAGAAAATGACATTTTCCAATGTAGCTTTGACTTTACATAATTATCTAGACTTCGTATACTTAGATTAAAAAAAAAATAAGATTTTTTATATATTCACCAATTTGAAGTTACCAAGCAACATTTTATATGTTAATATGCATGTTTACATAGTTTTCATGCGTATGTGATGTATTTCATGGCAAGAAACTCCTGCTTGGGTACTTACATTTCAGTTACTTTTAGCTTGCTAACACAATGATCTTATTAGCTATGTGTTTTCTTTCTTTCTTTTTTTCCTTTTCCTTTTTCTTTCCTTTCAGAGGTTGGAGTTAATCTGAAGAGCACCACTTCTCTCTCTCCTGAAAAAATTTGCCACTGATATTTTTACTGGATAAAATTCAAAAATGTTTCAATTCACAAAGGCTAATTGTTGAACTGCTGTCCTAGAAGAAACTGTCTACAGGAGCCGAGGTGAAAGTCTCTGATGCTGGCGGAACTGGCTCCATCAGACCATGATTCATCCTCTTTTAAAACCAAATTTTTTTTTCTTCTGGCCTACAAGTATTTTTTTTTTTTTTCAGAAAGAAAAAAAGCCTACATTGGCATCAAGTTCTGTATCAATCCATCTTACATTGCCGTCCATGATTTAACAGACTGTAGAATCTTGAATAATCTATATCACTTTAACAAATAAATGTTTTACTATGACAGAATTTGCACATTGCCTGATTTGTGAAAGTACCCATTGCTTCAAGTGCGAGTGGTGAAATAATTATTGCAAGAACTAATAATACTGTTTTACATGTAGGCCGTGCAAAAACCTTAAGAGATTACAAGCGGCTTTATAATATTGGAACGATTTATTCCATGATTAGGTGCACCCAGTTCTTTGGGAGAGCGGGACAGCTATTTAAGCAAATGTATACTAATTTTATGCCTCAGTATAGGATAAAAAGTGATAAAGGCTCTCTTCTGCTAGTGAAACTTCCAAAATGATCAAGATAGGAATACTATAATTAATCCAAATTGATTCATTGCTTTTCTAGAGAGCCAGGGCAAAAGAGGTTTTAGTAATTACAAGCCTTAAGTGCACATTTCTCCAATTTTGCACAAGTTCAGAGTAAGAACAAAGAATATGCATGTGATTTAATACCAGCACATGTAGAACTGAGTTAGTTTTGATGGCTGATACAGGAGAATGCAGTCATATTTAAGCAATATCGAAGCTAAGCACATAAGAGCTGCCTCTGGTGTGAAGCAGGCCTCAACTGTGTGAGTTTGGCCGGTTACTTATGCACAGCAGTCTCCCATGGTGTCATAAAATAGATATTAATGTAAAATTTGAAAGCACATACATTTATCAGAATACGTGGCAAAAGCAATGAGTTCAATAAAAATATTTGTAAGAGCATTGTTACTCCCAATTGAATTCAGACGCTCTAAGATACAGATCATGTCTCTATTCCTTGGTAATTCTGATAGTTATCATTGAGACCAATATGTAGTTTATTTATTTTTTTTGAAGTTCAAACCAAATAAGATAGAAAACTGTTTACCTTTTAACAAATTCAGGTTAATCTGTTAATTATTCCACATTTGGATTATTACAAATATCCAATAATCCAAGGAGAGGTTTCAGGACGTTAGCCATTTAGAACACTTGGAAGCCGTGCTCAGGAACCTAACTAACTACACTGGACAATTTAGATACAGTTGTTTGTGTGCGCACACGCGCGCACACACACACTCCCTGACACACACAATGCAAGACTGAAACAGAAGTTGCAAGTTTGAATTGAATTTTCGTGGTTAAATTTGTAGTCGTGACATTGGGCAATTTACCTAATTCTCTGTTTGACAACTATAACACCCTGGAACAACTTTGCTTGTGGGTGTGCGTGCATGTACATACATGAATGTGTATGATGATTAAAAAGAGACAGATTGAAGAGTGAATATTGCCTCTGCAAATACTTTGCTGTTGTATACAACTCTTCTCCTAATATACATATGTAAAGAGAGAGTCAAGAGCAGGAATGGCTTTCCTGGATCTCAGCTCAGAGTGACATTTTCAGTTATCTTGGTTCCTCAAGGACATCGTCCTGTTTATTCTTACACTCCTCCCACCCCTTTGGGGCTAATTCTTTTCTTGATGGTGATAACAAAACAGTGTTGTTCATAACCTGTCCTATCATCTACTTTTTCATTCATTCAGGATATTTATGCGATTGTTTTCAAAGGAACAGAATTGTTACTGAGTTAAAACAAAAGTTAAATCACTTCAAGTCTTTACCCTGCATCCCCTACATCTAAATCCAAAATTTCCATTTATGCATATATTCAATCAAACAGCGTTACTCACACACCCATAATGTACACATTTTCTTTTTTTTAATGTTTATGAGGAAGAGTGGGCGCAGACTCTGATTCTTAAGGTTTGTGAGAATCAATTGTTTTTATGAGATATTTAATTCTTATATTAAGAAGATTAACAGA
>NW_012101798.1:2176891-2177560 GCF_000951045.1 Mandrillus leucophaeus
TTTTATATATATATATAATATATATAAAATACATATTGGTGCAGTTTTATTTTCTTGTGATGTCTTTATCTACCTTTGGTATCAGGACTATTTTGGTTCCCTAGAATGGGTTAAGAACTGTTTCCTCTCTTCTGTTTATTTTCTTAAATTGTCTGAGAAGAATTGATAGAATTATCTTTAAGAGTTTGGTAGAATTCCCCAGTGAAACCATCTGGCCCTGGCATGTTTTTCAAAGGTTTTGGATTAGTGATTCAATGTATTTGTTGTTATAGTCATGCTGATATTTTCTATATTCTCTTGAGTCAATTAGGCAATTTTTGTGTTTCTAAGAATTTCTGAATTTATTGTAGGCTATCTATCTTGCCTGTGTAATATTTTCTTATAATTCTTTTGGTTTCTTTAAGGTCAGTTCTATTGATTACTGATTGTGGTGTACTGAAGTCTTCAACCATTGTTGTAGAATTGTCTGTTTTTACCTTCGATTATGTCAATGTTTGCTCATTTTGAGGGGCCTTTATTTGTTGTTGTATATAAGTTTACAATTGTTATAGTTCTTGATGAAGTGACCCTTTTATGTTTTTATGTTTTTGGGCACAATATTTGTGTCCAGCATATTGTTGGGTGATTTTTCTTACCAATTCTACCAATCTCTGGGTTTTTTGTTTGTTT
>NW_012101798.1:2177610-2179126 GCF_000951045.1 Mandrillus leucophaeus
AAGCACTTAAAGATTTTTGTATGACCCAAACACAAACTACATGGGTACAGACCCATGTAGCAAATAATACTCATTCCTTCTCTCTCCCTGTCTCTAATAGACTCTGATCTACCTTTTCTCTACAATATACCTATTCTAGATATTTCATGTAAGTGGAATCATAAAATATTTGCCCTCTGATGTCTAATTTATTCCACTCATTACAATGTCTCCAAAGCTCACCCATATTGAAGTGCGCCTCAGATATTCACCTCCTCTTATGGTATAATAATATTTTATGTATCGTATTTTGTTTATCTTTGTTTATCGTATTATTTGTCTTTTGATGAACACTTTTGTTATTTCCACCTCTGGGCACTGTGAATAATGCTGCAGTTCTGCATGGAACATCAGTGTATAGCTATCTGTTTGAGTCTGTGTGTTTTCAGTTCTTCTGGTTATATATATAGCAGTGGAATTGCTAGGTCATATGATAGTTTTAATTTTGAGTTTTTTGTTACTTTTTTTGAGGAAGTGTCAGTGTGTTTTCTACCATAGCTACACCTTTTTAGATTTCTTCCACTAATTTTTGAGGGTGTTAGGGTTTCCACTAATTTTTGAGGGTGTTAGGGTTTCTCCCAAGTTTTAAATTTTTTATGATTTGGGTTTGATTTGCATTTTCCTAATAATGAATGATACTGAGCATTATTTCATATGCTTATTGATCATTTGTATATGTTCTAAGAAATGTCTACTCAACATTTTTACCCGTTTTAAAATTGTGTTGACTTTTGGTAGTTGTTTATATATTCAGGATACTAGTCCTTTATCAGACATATAATTAGCAAATATTTTTCCCATTTTGTAGATTGTCTTTTTTACATTCTTAATAATATACTTTGATGATTTTTTAAAATTTTTGTGTGTGATTGTATTTTTTTTCTTTTGTTTCTTGTGTTTTTGGTGTCATTTTAAGAACCTGTTTCCCAATTTAAGCTCATGAAGATTGACCCCTGTGTTTTCCTCTAAGGGCTGTACAGTTTAAGTGCACAAGCCAATGGTGATTATTTTTAGGTGATTGATTTGTTTAGAGTAAATTATTGTAGATAGTGTGAGGTAGAGGTCCAACTTTGTTTTTTTTGGATGTGGATATCCAGTTGTCTCAGCATCATCATGATGAGTATGATGTAAGCTGTAGAGTTTTCATAAATAAGCTTTGTCACGTTAAGGAAGTTCCCTTTCATTGTGGTTTTCTAGTGTTTTTATCAGAAAGGGGGTTGGATTTTATCAAATGCCTTTTTGCTTTGATTTATCATATGTGCTTTGTTGCCCTTTATTATATTGTGTTGTATTGTTTTCATTGATTTTTGATCTATAATTACCATAGCATTCTTGGGATGAATCTTACATGGTCATTGTGTATTAGCCTTTCACTATACTGTTGCACCTCTTTTGGTAGTATTCTGTTGTGGATTTGTATATATCTAGCTTTTTCATTTAATATATATATAATATATAATGTATAATATATAATCTG
>NW_012101798.1:2179572-2230075 GCF_000951045.1 Mandrillus leucophaeus
TGTTTTTATGTTTTTGGGCACAATATTTGTGTCCAGCATATTGTTGGGTGATTTTTCTTACCAATTCTACCAATCTCTGGGTTTTTTGTTTGTTTATTTGTTTGCTCTTGAAAAGATTCCCCACAATATTGTTTATATTTGGCATTTTCCCACATGGTCATATTCTCTTTGGTGAAAACTAGAAGGACTTGGTCTTCCATTCTCTGGTCAACTATAAGATGTCTTGGGATAGAGTACTCAGTGCATTGATATCAATAAGCAACCTCAGAAACTTTGAAAGAGGGAAAACAAAAAAACAGTGACATATCCAGGACCTCCACTTTGTAGAGACATTGACTACCAGTAGAGTTTATGTAATCACCAAATTATGAAAAAAATTCTTTTTAGTTAGGACTTTTCAGTAAGTTATAACTTCTATTATTGCAGCTATCAGTAAGCAGTACAGAGAAACATTAATAGTGTTGAGATTCAACACTCAAATTTTACATTTATGTTCAAATATAAAATATTAACTAGATATTTTACATTCTGTTTTCATGCTGTCTTCAATCTCTGTTTCTCTGATTAGGGAATTTAATTAATTTACATTTGAAATAATTACTGGTAAGGAAATATTTACTTCTCTCGTTTTGCTATGTGTTTTCTTGTATGTCTTATGCCTTGTTTGTCCCTCATTTCCTTCTTTATTGCCTTCTTTTGTAGTTGGTTAATTTTTGATGATAAATCATTTTTACTCTCTTTATTTCTTCCATGTATATTCTATGAATATTTTCTTTGTGTTTATGATGGGAACTATATTTATCATACTAAATGCATAACAACACAGTTTGAATTGACAATGATTAAAATTCTATAGCATACAAAATTTCTACTCCTAAATGGTGTAATCCTTCATTCTATGTTATCATCAAAAGCTACAGCTTCATACCTTGTGCATCCAATAACATAAATTTATAAATATTTGTATGCATTTCTGTTTTACACATTTTTTAAGAAATACAAAATAGAGTGACAAAGCAAAAATAAAGTAATGCTAGTTTTTTATAGTTCTGTGTATTTACCTTTACTAAGACCTTTACTTACATGATTTTGAAATACTGTAAACTGTCCTTTCATTTCAGTTGGAAGGATTCTCTTTAGCTTTTCCTCTAGGCCAGATCTGATGGTAACACAGTCTTTCATCCTTTTTTTTTTTTTAAATCTGAGAATTTCTGAATACCTCTCTTAATTTTATCTACAATCTTGCTGGATATAGAATTTTTGGTTGCCTTTTTTTTTTTTTATCAAATAAGATTCTTTTATAATAAAAGAGTTCCAACATTTTATGCTATTCCCTTGCCTTCTTACCACCATAGTTTCTGATTACATTTGGCCTATGAATCTTATTGCAGATCCCTTCTTAGTGATAAGTTTCTTCTCTCTTGTTGCTTTCAGGATCCTCTCTTTGCTCTTGTTTTTCAGTGTGTGAAATGTGTCTGAATGTATAATTAAATTTTCCACCTTGAAATTTGTTGAGCTTTTTAGACTTGTAGATTCATGTATTTCATTAAAGTTGGTAAGTTTGAGAAGTTGAATATTCTTTAAGTATTATTTCAACCCCATTTTCTCTGTTTTCTCTGGGACTTAGATGATGCATATGTTAATCCACTTGATGGTTTTCTAGCGGGCCTTTACATTCTGTTCACTTTTCCTATTTCTTTTTCTTTTTCAAACCCAGTAACTTCACCTGTCGTATGTTTAAGTCCATGCTGTTTTTCCTTTGCCTGATCAAATCTGTTGTTGAACACCTCTAGTGATTTTTTATTTCAGTTAGTATAATTTTACTTCAATAACTTTTGTTGTATTCTCTATTATAATTTCTGTTTTTACTGATACCATAATTTTTCATAAATCCTTTTTTCTGTTTTTGTTTCTTGTAGTTCTCTATGTTTTCCCTTAGCTTTTTAAACATATTTAAACAGGTATTTAAAAAATTTTTCCAGTATGTGTTATGCCTGACTTCCTCTGATACGGTTTATTTCAATTTATTTTTTTTCCTTTTTACTCATTCCTATTACTTTATATGTCTTGTGGGTTTTTGTTGAAAATTGGACATTTACATATTATAATACAGTGACTCTGGAAGTCAAACTCTATTCCTTCCCTAAGGTTTGCTATGTTTTCAATTGTTGAAGTCTGTGCTAGTCTATTTGTTTAGTTACTTTTGCAAACTATTTTTTGCCAAGACTTTTTGCTTGTTTTTTTGTTTGTTTGTTTGTTTGTTTGTTTGTGACCATTAAATTATCTGTTCATTCAGCTAATGTCTGACTAATGTTTTGACAGATATTTCCTTAACCTCTAGGAGCTAAAATAAAGATAAAACAAAACAAAAGTACAAAATACAGCAAATAAAATACTAGAAAATAATTACAAAAGAAAAAACTTTAGTATTTGGAGATTGTCTCTGTGCTGTGGCACTTTCATCATTTAGCCAGACTTGCACTGAGCCTAAGCATCAGCTCAGGGTGGAAATACAGAGTTTTCTCTGTTCATTTATTAACATGTGTCTTGCCTTGGTCATGTGCTTGGCTTTATAAATCCCCCTGTATATACAAGTGCTTTTGAATATTCTGATTTTCCAAAGAATTTCTTCCTATATCTTAAGCAGTCTATTTTATGTCACAACTGTAATCTTTTACCTCAAACATCTGTTTGTCTGCCTTGCTCATTTTTGAGCAATACCCAGTTCTTTAGCCTGAGATCCAAAACAGTGATGACTGCTTTTCATGATTTCTTCAGGTAGTCCCCAGACACAATAGAACAGACATAAACAATAATTTGTGAATAAGGTCCATTTGACTTTCTTCAGAGTCAAGGACCAGGATTCTGAACTGGGTACACAGGGTGCTACTGCTTTAAGACTGCTGTTATGCTGGTGAAAGATTGGACAAGGCAAGTAAAAATGCTGCAAACACCTTTCTACCATCTTAAGTTGCAATTTTCTTAATTTAGCATTCATTTGGTTGAGGTAAATCTCTGACTATTTACCAGAGTTCTGTCAAAGTTGGTTCTGACAATTTCTATGGGATAACAAGAGCTTGGCACTGCCTACTCTACTGATAACATTCTATACGGTTCTTGTTTTCTCTTGATAAGTATCTTGGTAACGGAGGGAAGAAACATTTTGGTCATGATGTGAACAAGGATGTTTATAGAATTTTAGAATGTTTTCATTTTAAAATGTTTTCAATATCACAAATCTGATTGTCATAATTGTTAAGTGAATGAATTTACTTTGAGTTCACTAGCCTTGTTAGGTGATTTGTCCCACGTGTTTCACTTACTTCCTACCCCAACTATCAATGACTCCTCTTTTATTTTTTAGTGACCCTGATTTTTTACTTCTCTTTTTACATTTAAAATTCAGTTCCAGGACTTAATGTCTATCACTTACCTGTGTCTCCTTAACAACCCATATACCAGCCTCTCTATGATTAGTGTATTACTAACTTCTGGAAACTTACTCCCACAAAGCAGAATTCCAAAATGTCACTTAATTGAATTACCAGTAAATACATTTTTCTCTATCTAGGTTAATAATCACTGTTTATTTTCCCCTATGATGACAGTGGCCCTTTGATGACTAAAAATTAAAAATGACCACAAAAAAATTAAACTTCAATCCTCTGCAAAAGAATGCATTATTTATCTATATGCATAAATTATTCACAAACTTTGGTAAAATAGCTTATATGTGAATTCATGTACAAGTCAACAATTAATATTCTATGTTGTTACAGCATACATGCAGGTCAATAGGGACTCACCAAGTATCTATGGATACATTACTTTAAACTGTTTTTTGTTTGTTTGTTTGGTTTTAAGGAAAAGGAGCATTGGGTGTGTCTATTATGACGTAAAATAGCATTTCATAAGTCTTAGAGCATTTAAGACATGCAAAGTTCTAGAAAAAATGAAAGCAATAGAGTGGATCAGAATTATTTTTCCAGATCAAGTTAATAAAGTTGGTGCATTAAAAGTCTTAAGTTATCACATTTAACAATTTAGACATAAAACATTTAACTAAATACATTTAGAAACATTTTTGAATCATTTTTTGAATGAATTTTTGAGTGGAGTGGCTTAAAAAATGTCCTCAAGAATCTCCAGTGCCTAAAAGCTGTTTATTGTATTTTTAAATGGAATATTTCAGAATTTAAGACTTCTTTTATCAAACATTTTCAATTCTGTAACTATTTGTTAAGCATTTAATATGGCCTGGGTATGATACTCTTTATTGTGAATACAGAGGTAATAGACCAAAGACCTCCCAAATGTTGATATCTATATGGTATTTAAATGTGTGAACCCATATATTTACATAAGAATTAATATTATTATGTCATTTAGGACCACAACTCTTTGGAAACAGAGTACAGATCAACCCAATGGCCACTGAACAAGAAAGATGAAAAAACGTTTATACATTGGTGCTGCTTAAAACGAGTAAGGTTTAATAAAATCCTCAAATCATAATTCTAATTATGGAAACACAAGATTCTACATTTGCGTTTTGAATCCACTCTTAGTATTTACCACATCAACTCAAACTACTTTTCCTGAGCTCTATACTCCATGTACCCTTGTGTTATTTATAGAAATATGTATCTTCATCTCCTTAAAATTCCTTTGATATCAGGCATTTTTTTTTCCTTTTTTTAAAATTATACTTTAAGTTCTGGGGTACATGCGCACAACGTGCAGGTTTGTTACATAGGTATACATGTGCCATGTTGGTTTGCTGCACCCATCAACTCGTCATTTACATTAGGTATTTCTCCTAATGTTACCCCTCCCCCAGCCCCCTACCCCCTGACTGGCCCCAGTGTGTGATATTTCCTGCCCCATGTCCATGTGTTCTCATTGTTCACCTCCCACCTATGAGTGAGAACATGCAGTGTTTGGTTTTCTGTCCTTGCGATAGTTTGCTGAGAATGATGGTTTCCAGCTTCATCCATGTACCTACAAAGGACATGAACTCATCCTTTTTTATGGCTGCATAGTATTCCATGGCATATACGTGCCATATTTTCTTTTTTTTTTTTTTTTGGTTTTGCTTTTATTATTATTATACTTAAGTTCTAGGGTACATGTGCATAACGTGCAGGTTTGTTACATATGTATACAAGTGCCATGTTGGTGTGTTGCACTCATTAACTCGTCATTTACATTAGGTATATCTCCTAATGCTATCCCTCCCCCTCCCCCGCTCCCAACAATAGGCCCCGGTGTGTGATGTTCCCCTTCCTGTGTCCAAGTGTCCAAGTGATCTCATTATTCAATTCCCAATTACGAGTGAGAACATGCGGTGTTTGGTTTTCTGTTCTTGCGATAGTTTGCTGAGAATGATGGTTTCCAGCTGCATCCATGTCCCTACAAAGGACACGAACTCATCCGTTTTTATGGCTGCATAGTATTCCATGGTGTATATATGCCACATTTTCTTAATCCAGTGCCATATTTTCTTAATCCAGTCTATCATTGTTGGACATTTGGTTGGTTCCAAGTCTTTGCTATTGTGAACAATAAACATATGTGTGCATGTGTCTTTATCATAGAGTGATTTATAATCCTCTGGGTATATATCCAGCAATGAGACCACTGGGTCAAATGGTATTTCTAGTTCTAGATCCTTGAGGAGTTGCCACACTGTCTTCCACAATGGTTGAACTAATTTATACTCCCACCAATAGTGTAAAAGCATTCCTATTCCTCCACATTCTCTCCAGCATCTGCTGTTTCCTGACTTTTTAATGATTGCCATTCTAACTAGCAGAAACACACCAATTCTTGTTGCAATCTTAAATAAAATTGCCTGTGTACCCAGAAAAAAAAAAAAAAAGAAATACAACACCAGCCACGTGTGCTACATTTACATTTTCTTTTTTTTTTTCTTTTTTAAATTAAGTTCTAGGGTACCTGTGCACAACATACAGGTTTGTTACATATGTATACATGTGCCCTGTTGGTGTGCTGCACTCATTAACTCATCATTTACATTAGGTATATCTCCTAATGCTATCCTTCCCCCTACCCCCACTCCACAACAGGACCCGGTGTGTGATGTTCCCCTTCCTGTGTCCAAGTGTTCTCATTGTTCAATTCCCACCTACGAGTGAGAACATGTGGTGTTCAGTTTTTTGTCCTTGCGATAGTTTGCTGGGAATGATGATTTCCAGCTTCATCCATGTACCTACAAAGGACATGAACTCATCCTTTTTTATGGCTGCATAGTAGTCCATGATGTATGTGTGCCACATTTTCTTAATCCAGTCTATCATTGATGGACATTTGCGTGGTTCCAAGTTTTTGCTATTGTGAATAGTGCCACAATAAACATACGTGTGCATGTGTCTTTATGGCAGCATAATTTATAATCCTTTGGGTGTATACCCAGTAAGAGGATGTCTGGGTCAAATGGTATTTCTAGTTCTAGATACTTGAGGAATCGTCACACTGTCTTCCACAATGGTTGAACTAGTTTACAGTACCACCAACAGTGTAAAAGTGTTCCTATTTCTCCACATCCTCTCCAGCACCTGTTGTTTCCTGACTTTTTAATGATTGTCATTCTAACTGGTGTGAGATGGTATCTCATTGTGGATATCAGGCATTATTTCTTATTAAATTTTGGATCTCCTACAGTGCTTAGTTTGTTGTTCCAAATACGAAAGACAGATTGTATATATTTGCTATATAAATACATTGTAGCTGTAGCTGTATACAGAATGAACCAAGGAATGACAAATTAGGAGTCGGCTATAAGAATGTGCAAGTCTTTCTATGATTACATTAGGGTAATAGCTAACAAATAGAGAAAAGCTGAAATAAGATGGAGAAAGTATCAATAGAACCTGCATTTTCATATTTAACAAACTCATATTTATGTAACACTTATTTGTCAGAATTGTGAGCTTCTTAGTCTTTTAGGTGATCTAGATAGAGAGTGACTCTTGAATATCTAACATGAGTTCATATCAAGTGAATGTAATGGGCATAGAAAATTTGGTTCCTACACTAAAAGAGCATATTTTTATGGGAATAAATAAATATGGCAATAGGAAACTTTAATACAAGACATAACATATGCACAATAGTAAGCTTAATAGATACGCTGTGTGAAACAAAGAGAAATACTGATTATTAATTATTACATGTTTCTGAGTTTGATGTCTGCGAAGATAGTAATTAATACCAAGACTAACGGAAAAATGAGTAATATAAAGTGTTCTTTCCATTTAATTATGCATAATTTTAAGTTTTATAATGATAGCAATAGGAACTTAGAGCTTTGAGACTGGGGAAATGTATGTAGCTCTAAATATAAGTTAAACTAAAATTTAAACCTTCATTCTTGGGTGCTTAACCACCCTTTTCTTGCTCTTCTCTGGAAAACAAATTTATTTTCTATCCTGAATGTACTGAAGAGTAATCACACACAGTCTTATCTAGCATCTCCTCTATTATTGATTCATTCAAATACTTTTCTAGATTATGTTTTCAAATTTGCTTAACACTCTGTTCTCTATGATGACTGCCCTAACTGAGCTAAAGTGCAAGTCAAGTGAATTAACTGATATTGCCTTAGCAATTGTGAATAGCTAAAATTAGCTGTATACATTCCTTTACTTTTTGTTATTTGTGGGTTTTCTTCATCGTATGCTTTTTATTTATTTCTTTTATTAGTCTAGATTTGCTATTTACTTTCTTTAAAATCAGTAAAAAATAAATTATCATTGTGAAATGTGAATAAATTTAAGTTCATTTTTAGAACTTCAATAATAGTTTTTTTTTTTTCCAATAATTTCTGGTTGGCACACTTACAGTGTTCTGCTGTTTGTTCTATTGATTCACTGGCAAATGCTGGAATAAACAGTACTCAAAAACTAGAATATTATTTTTGTTTATTTTTATCTTTAAAATATAATTTCCAAATGTATAGCAAATAAAAATTAGAATAATTATTATTTAGAGGCAAATAACTACCATTTATATCCCTGGACTTGTGATTCAAAAGTTACTTTTCTTGTTTATGTAGTCAATGACCACTCTAATCCTTCTTTGGGCAGATTCTGTGAAACAATGAATTTTAATCACCCTGAATTCTCGTTCTATGGTCCAATGGTTCTATTTCTGTCCCCACTCTCCTTTATTTAAGAATGAATAGTACAGTGTAAGCAAACCCTTTTGTCAAGAGTGTTTTCAATGGATTTTTAATGACATCAAATGTTCTCTAAAACAACATTTCTTAAACTTTATTGGACATCAGGATTATCTCAGTAATGAGTCAGTTCCTGGCCTTTACCATTCCCTCAGCAAACTGTGTGTCAGTCTTGAGTATCTCAACAGCTTACATCCTCTATCTCATCACATATGTGATTCTAATGTAGGTGTCCAGAGAATAAAACTCTGAGAAAGACTGGCCTGCTAAGGTGTCAAAATTTCTGCAAAATTGGAAATTCAGTTAAAAGAATTTGGTCTTCATCATGAGTGATTTTTAAATTATCTTTCTTATTTGGATAGACTGATGGTATATAAATGCAGGGATGAAATAAATATTTCATGTAAATTGATTACTTTGTTTCTGACAAAGTCGGCTAAAAGTTTCTTCACTATATTACCTAAGAAGTTAAATATTTTCCTTAAATATGCTTTCATTATTTAAAATGAAATGTTTATTTTCAAATAAATGAGACATTATTTTTATTAAATTTCACTGTTCTTAGTGATACCATTTCATCTTATATTAATTTGCAGTTTGGAGGCCTTTTCTACAATACAAAAATTTTCTTCTGAAATGACACTGTTAAACTTTGCAATAAATGCAGATATTTTCTTATCATTTTTACTTACATTATCACTCATGCTAAATTGATCTACATTGTCAGAATAAGTAGTTGCTCTGTAATTTTAGTATTCATGTAAATTAAATAAATTCTATTGACAAAAATTATTTTATCTATAAAGACATTTATTATAGCACCTCTATCACAATTCTGAATGTTAGCTTACAAGAGGGATACATGAAAGTAGCATTAAAGTTTTCTAAAGGAAAAAATAACAAGTAAGTCACTATAATTGTGTTTCTTACCATTTCAAATTTCCTTAGATCTCAAAATGTTGCCAGAATTGTGATTAATGTAAGACTTGATGCAAAGGAAAAGAGCAAACCTTCATTAGAAATTCAGGAATAGTTTAATTATAACTGGTTTTTTTTTTTTTTAATTCATTGAAATGGTCAAATTATTCTAATATTTTTCTTCTGAATCAATAAAGATACATAATGTCTTTATAGCAATGCTAACTTTATTATGTAACATAGTCCTCTATACTTTTATAAAATATACACCCACAAATTGCATTCCAGAAGCAACTAGATGCTTGACCAATCTACGCTTTTTTTTTTTTTTTTTTTTTTGAGACGGAGTCTCGCTGTGTCGGCTGGAGTGCAGTGGCGCGATCTCGGCTCACTGCAAGCTCCACCTCCCGGGTTCACGCCATTCTCCCGCCTCAGCCTCCGAGTAGCTGGGACTACAGGCGCCCGCCACCACGCCCGGCTAGTTTTTTGTATTTTTCACCGTGTTAGCCAGGATGGTCTCGATCTCCTGACCCCGTGATCCGCCCGTCTCGGCCTCCCAAAGTGCTGGGATTACAGGCTTGAGCCACCGGGCCCGGCCTCAATCTACGTTTTAATGCATCTAGTGTATTGACTTTGTGTATTTAATTCGCAACAATGATAATCTATCCAGGGCAGTTTATTTCTAGGGATCCTTTGAAGTTAGCCGCAAGATAAAATATTAGATAATTAATCAATATCGATTATTTAATGTAGGTAAATGTAACAAACTTCTTATCTTTGCCTGGAGTACTAGGTATTTAAATTCTGATAAATATCTAGTTTGTGCCATCACTAGTTTTTTTGTTGTCTTTCATTTTTTTCAACTCTTATTCTATTTCTTTACATGATGTGGTCTTCATGTAATATTCTACAATTTTACTTTTTACCACCCTTAATGCCTATAAAATTATTTTTAAATTATACTATTTATCTTGAATTATGTTTATATATTCAACTACATTTTCAAATTTTAATCTCAAAATATTTAACATTAATCTAATTACATATTACTTAATTCTCTGTTTCTTAGTTGTCTACATGGTTCTCTTTTGGTGTTTACTCTTTTGTAACTCTGTTAGTGTTACGGTCCTCATAATTAATTCTTTTGCTATTGTTAATATGTCTTCTAATTTAACAATAATCCAAAAAATAAGCATAGTAGATAGAGGAAGTATATGAAATATAGTACATTAAATAATAACAGTTATGACACTATGTAAAGGTCATCTAGAAAAAATAAATGAAAATCAAATTTTGGCTGTCAAAATTAAATAAATTGAACTATAATAGAGGCCTTAGGTGAGAGAACTGGCAGGAAATTGGAGCTATGGAGTTAAGTATATAAATTCTGGGACCAGAGAGGTAGATATGGGAAGAGATGCTATCTTAAATAAAATTTCAATGACTGAAGCTATAGAAAAGATTTACTAATTTAAAGTTGACTCTAAGGTCAAATGGAGAGTGGAAAACTTGTCAGAATTTCCTAAATGGAAAAGTTGGTTAATTAAAAAAAAGAACAAGATAAGGAAGATAATGAAATGCATTTTTAGATCCAAGATAACTTTCAGTAAATGACACATGACACTAATGTTTTGATAAGAGAGAGTCAATTTTTAATAGTCAGGAGACTAAGCACAGTATGAAAGAGAATAAAGACTGGTGATTAATTTCCAAAGGGCAATAGCATAATGGTACAGGGTTCTTTGAGGTAGAAGCGATAAAAGGAAGGCATTATAAAGTTAAAATAGAGATGAATTTCACATGCATCACTGGGTCTTCTAGAGGTGGCTCTGGTGCTCAGTCAGATGGCAATAGATATTTTATATTTCTAAATTTTGTTAAATCTTACATTTCCATTCTTGCACTTGGCCAAAGTGTGCTGCCTTAGAATGAAGAAGATTAAAGTTAGGCTGAAGCAAATTTACCTAGTTAAAAATCCTCAGTGTAATATCATCAGACTCTTTCAAAGCTAATTATTTTGGCTATTGGTTAATTGACTTATTTCCTCAGTGTCATAAAAAAGGGGGAGTTGTTAACATTGTCGAGAATATAATTCAAGACTTCTGACTCTCCAATGTAACCACTACATCATATTTTGATGACCTTTGCCTGACACCGCAGAAATAATTTATAAAACTTTAAAAACTATGGTGTAGTATTTTGGGTTTCAATCTAAGACTCAAGTAAATGAGAGCAGTAGCTACTTTATCAAACAAATACAAATTGATTTTAGTTTTAAGTGTGGTCCAATTCACTTAGCTTGAATTATTTAAGCATCACCTTTAAATGTATTCAGTAGTAAATTACAGCTGAAAGCTTCATCTTCAAAAATAGAATGTTTCACTGTATAAGACTTAGAAATTCTAGATTCATTGTGAGGAGCTGACACAGCACTGTCTTTCCTAGCTTGGATGGAAAGCTTTATTCAGCATTAGATAGCTGACGATGTGGTTTAGAAGACAGATTTAAATTTCTATAATTTCTATCATTATAATTCTATAATATTATATTTGTTTCACTAGGAAATAATGCATTTATCTAGTTCTTATTATAATGTGTTGAGACTTATTCTCATTGATACTCATGGTCCTGATTAGAAATTAAGTATACAAGTTTAATTTAGAGGCTCTCTCATCCCTGGAAATCCCCCAAATCCCACTAGATGGCACCTCACTAAGGATCTTGCCAGTGCTCTCTGGCAGATTAAACATTTCTCTATGGGAGGGAACCAAAGGTTGCAATCTGGTGAAAGCACAGACAGGAGGCTATGTTTTTCATAGAACATTACATAAGATTAAGACTATTTTAATTGTCTCAAAAGCAAAGATGGAACTAACACAGATAAAGCCATATTCTGTTGCCACTGACATCTCCTTGGAAAACTAAACTCACTTAGGAGGTACATGATGAATGTCTTTAGTTTTCCTAAACAAATAATTATGAAGTTTGCTTTTGAGATATGAAACTGCCTGGCAAACTCAGTAAAAGTTTTACTCAAACTTACGTGGCCTTATAAAGACTGCTTTTAATTACACCTAACATCACTTGTACATAGATTAGATCCCAGTGGTAGATTTAACTGAACTTAATTTTCTCATTAGTCAACAAATATTAAGCAATCAGTTCATGCAAAGAGTTGTTATGTTAATTTAGAAGTATTAAACTGCTTATAATTAGCCCAAGACTGCAGGGATAGGGAAAGTAGACATCCATGTACAAGACCTTTTGTGGATCTCTTAGAGAATGGCTTTCAGATTGAACAAACTTCAAATTGAAGTCCAAGTGCAAAATCTCACTACCATAAAAGTGTCTGAAATGATTTAAGAATTCAAAGTTACTAACTTAAAAGTCAAGAGGAAAGAAAAAGCCTGACGGTCAATTATTTATTTTACTTTTAAATAAAGCACATATATTTTCTCATATGGAGAACTTGTGACCACTACATGGTCAAGACAGGGCATATAATTTACTAAACGCATGATTAAAAATTCATATAAATGTGTGCATAATACACAGTTCATAAATATTTGTTGGATAAATAAAAATATGAGGGGGATATTTCAAACATTGAAAATAAACTATGAAATTCATAATGAGACAATATTACTTGTAGATTTTTTTAAATAATCACAATAGCTTTTCTCCTTAAATACTTAACTTACATTAATCAGGCATATGCCTAAAGACCAACTGAAAAAAATTAACTATTCTAATGCTCTTAATTTACTTGCTTTCATTTTAAGTAACTTTACCTGGTTTTTGATTAAATTAAATAATCTATCCAATGGAAATCTTCATCATTATACTTGTAAATACAAATCTACATACTTGGTAAGAATTTTACTTAGTTATCTCTAAATACAGGTGCAAATCTAAGAAAGTGCCAAACATGTATCTTAAGCCCTGGCAACCTTTTTTCTTGCAGGTGGATTGTTATAGTAATGCTATAGAATAACTCCAAAAAATATATAAGAAATCTATAACACAGCAAAGAGGTAGCATCATCCAAAGGTGGGCATTCTATTATTAAAATGAAACAGTACCATTCCTTCTGCTACTATTTCTATTACAACTAATACAGAAAATTGTACCACTAATAATAAATTTATTTAAAATTGCATAGTCGCTATATAGAAGGCACAATTTCTGTCACTTTAAGTTCCTTAATGCATCACACTCTTATAAAAATCCTATAAGTTAGTTATAAATGTTAACATAGTTTAAAAAGGTGAATGAAAGTTTTAACAACCTAAATAACTGTCACAGGATGCCCAGCTCACAAGTTTCAGAGGCACAATTCAAGCTCCAAATCTCTCACTGCACCCTGTCACTCTCAATCCATATCCCCTATTACTAAAATTAATATACTATCTCCAAGACAAAATAGTATTAGAACAATGACACTATGCTATTTGACTAGTAACTGTAATGTGTGAAGAATCTAATTTTTGAAAAACAATTTGTCACAATAAGCAGTCATTTTATTTCAAAATTAATTTTAATATAACTTTATGTAGTTATGAAAAATGCATTGGGGACTTACTGTTTTTTATGTACACTTCTATTTAATTTACCAACATTGGAGTTAGGTTTGATTATTGTTATTTTATAGGTGATAAAACTGAAGCTCGGCTCAGTTAAGAAAGAGCCCAGGTCACTCTGTTTGTAAGTGTTAAAGTCATAAACAAAACTCGGGTGTTTGACTCCCAAACACACACAGATCATTTTATATATGTATATAGACATGTATGTCTGAGTGGGTGTGTATACATGTATATACATATACCAGAAGTGGCTAGCAATAGGCATTAGGAGCAATTAGGAGCAGTTCCAATGACTGGCCACAACCTGTGCCTGTGTAACCTGTTTGGCCTTCTGGAATCAAGTGTGTCTGCGCTACAAGGAATGGCACTACAGGGAACAATTGGAGATCCCAAGGAGGTGATGCACAGGTGCGGCTAATTTATGGGATGCTGTTTTCTATTCTTTCATTTTTCATCATGATGTCCCTGTTACACATAAGGGAAGGCTTCCTGACCTTCCAAGCTTGCTGTTACAAACTCTATTATGAACAGAACACTTACTGAAATCAAGATCGTCATGAAGAGTGACTTGTGAGTGGAACATCTGACATGTATTGCCCATCTACAGTGGTTGAATGTGCAGCTGGTGGTGAAAAAGCCCAGTGCCCTTTAGGCCAAACTGGGCTAATTGACCCTTTTCATTCTTGATTGCAGTCTGCATTCCCATATCTGTTCTCTGCCTTTTGCTCTGCTTGGCCTGGCTGAAGGAAGCACCTCTACTCCACCACCATCTGGGTCTTTCCTAAACCTTGTCACCTGAGAGCCATTCTTAACCTGCAGAACTTCCAGGACAACACTTTAACTCAACTACTTCCCCAACCTATGCCCTCCAGTCACCAGAAAGAAGCCTTCAGGAGTCCCTCCAGCACCCACGCAGGCACTCTCCAGTTTGCCCCCTCCCTTCCTGATGCTGTGAACACCACCGAATAAATGTTTATCACTCTCAAAAATATTATATATATGTATATAATGTAAACAAATTTTTCTTTTTACTGCACATAATATAGTACCCTATTCACCTCTCAGATAAATAAATCGTAATTATCATTTTCTGCTTTTAAATACCCTGAAAATATAATATGAAAAGTTACATAAGATCAATTTTTCAAAATAGAAGTGCCTTATAATTAATCAAACTGTATTCCTGTCTATTAAGTTTTTTTTTTTCTGTTTGTGTGTGGTATAAACGCAACTATGAGAAATTCCTACAACTCTTTCTAGTCATAAAAGCGTACTGCTATTTTGAAGGCTTTAGTGCATATCAACAATATGACACTGAGAAATGTTGGATTAAGTTGTCTCACCACCAGCATTGCATGGAAGTGCCTATCTCTCCAAACACCGTCACTAACATGGGGAATTATCATTAAAGAAAACAAAGTCTCATCAATTTCTAGTCTTGAAAATATAACATAATTATGTAGGTAAATCCTTGAGTGATAGAGTTTAGTCATTTTTTACATGTGTGTTGGTTCCTATACATAGTACCATATTTTTATAAAGATATCAATTATTATCCATTAAGGACGATTAAACATATCAGTAACTCATCCTTATATATACTGACATATTTTCCAAGCTTCTTATTTATCTAGTTTCATATAATATTTGAAAATACTGGAGTTTTAATTTATGTGTAGTTAAATACATACTTTAATTTCTGGATGATTCTTTTCTGTTTTTTGTTGTTGTTATTGTTTTAGATAAGTTTAGAAAGTTCTTCACTATTTTGACAATAAAGAGTAGCTAATATTTCCTTTAAGTTTGTTATATTATTTGGAATTTATTTGTTGTTTTAAATTTCTACTCTCTCTGAAGTATATATTTGTTATATGATATATGCTAGAATATATTTTTAATATTTAAAATTTTTTGATTTTTTATTTGCACTAATTGTTGAATAATGTTTATATTCTTTATAGATTTTCTTTATCATCCTTTAGAGAGTACATTCTATATACACACAGGCATACAAACACACACAGTGCTCCCACACAATCTATCATATCAATTAGACTGATGCTATACCAATTTTTCTATTAACAAGCAACATTATTTAACTATACAATATATGTACTAAAGCACATTCTTCTAGAACTCTTGTTTTCCATTTGTACTTGTTAAAATTATCTTATATTGTTCTTCATGAACTAATAAAAGAATTGAGGGAGAAAGAGTATCTACTCATTTCAATCTTATGGTGATGATTTGTTCAAGTCTTCTCTTTTGTCTCTGAGTTAAGATTTATAATCTTTGTCTTTAAATTTGTTTATTTCTTATTCAATTTAAGGGCAACTCTTAAAAATGAAAAAGGTATTATTTTTGTTATTTTTTTCTGTGTTCTCTCTAACTTAATGATCACTCAACTTGAATTGCAAGGTAATTTCCACAAGGGTCTCAGTTACAGAGCAGTGAATGGTGGTTAAGGTCCTGTCTCTGGAGCCCAACATGTCTGAATTTGCAAACCCACCTTACCACTTATCTGTGTGCCCTTAGGAAGATAGTTAAACTTTCTTTACTTCTGTTTCCTCATTTATCAAATAGAGTTATTAACAAAAAAAAAATTCTGAGATTTCTTGAGAAAAAGAAATAAGTTAATAACAGTAGAAGCCTTATAAAGCGCCAACCCATTATTAAGTGTTCAATTATAATCCCTAATCTTTTAAAGTGCTCAAATATAGGATATTAACTATTATTAATAGCATTATATCATACTGATAAAATAAAGTAAGAATATTCAATTAATTGGAAAGTCAATATACTGAAGAAATGAAGCAGTGATACAACGAATGTGTTTGGGTTTAGTCAAATTAATTAACTGAATTACGTAGTCATCAGAGACCGTGAGACATCCAGAATGTTAATATTCCTGTCAAAACAAGTCAAAGTATCATTTGATTCTGGTAAAAAGATCTATGACAACCAAAGGGGCATAAACTATAATAGCAATTATTTTAGCAAAGTTAAAAAGTTTATTCATTATGATTATAAGGATTTTTGCATTATTAATACATATTTCTATTCTATAAGTTAAATGTAAATCATATGCCTTTTTAGTAATACATCAAATTAGTAGAATACGTGTTTTAATGTATCTTCATAAATTGTATTTTATTAAAAGATAGTATTTTGGTAATGACATAAAAGCTTTAAGGTGAAATGATCTGGGATTTATTATATTGCTGACAAAGGATTTTAATCAATAAATATTGATTCTTGATTCTGCAAAAATAGAGGACTATGAAAATCTACATGCCCTTCAGCTAAAAGACCTAGGTGTGCTTAAATAAAACAATTAATATAATTATTCACACTAATAACAAGATTAATTAGAAAATGTAAAGTTGGCACAAATTTTAAAAAAATGGAAAGTTAAACATGGGAGCCACTGTTGAGACTGCAACCTCAAACTGCTTTGGAAGAGATGGTGGAATAAATATGAGACTATGTTCTGTGAAAACTCGTTGCTCACAGACATACAATCACAGGTTAAAAGACTTTGAGTCTGAACCAAACTCAGAGCAACAAATGAAACTGCATGAACCATAATGCTTGAAGGGCTACATCAGCATGAAAGGAAGAACCAGAAAATGTCTGCCTATGTGTTACAGGCAAAAGAAAAAATAACCTTGTGTCTTCCTGGTTTGAGGGACAGTTGATGAGGTATAGCGGTGGATATTCCTGAGAAACTGAAATTGTGTTTCAGAATCCATGTGGGTGGAAAATTTTCAACTGTAGAAAATATTGAAAATGGTACCAGGATGTTATTATCACATCAGCTTCTGGCTAAGACAAGCACAAAATCTTGGGAAAGACAAAATGGCGTTAAAGAAAAATAAACAAATAAATAAACTCATACTTTTATACATTTAGTAAAACTACAGAACGATATTTGCAAAAAGATAATCACAAAAGGAGAAAAAAGCTCACTAAATTTTAAACAAAAGAACATTTATCAGATACATATTTAGGTATCTTAACCTCAAATATAGGCCAAAGAAAATAGAATAATATAATCAAACTGATCAGTAAAATATGTCAACCTGATTTCTATATCCCATTCAACTAACATGTGAGAATAAGGGCAAAAACAGCTTATTTTTGTTTTCGGGAAAAAATACTCTGTCACTCACTCATAGAAAAGTGAAATGAAATCCAGTTGAGAGAATGCTAGAAGCAACATTACACTATGTAATTGGTAAGTATATGAGTAAATCTGAACAGTCATAAACTATGAAAAATAGTAATGATGATAATTACTTATTGGGAATATATAGATATAATAACAAGATAGGATTGTGTTGATGAAAATTAAAACATTCTATCTTAATATTATTCAGAAAGAGGCTATTAGAGACAGCGATCAAGTTAAGAAACTTCCAGTTCTGAGTGCAGTGGCTCACACCTGTAATACCAGGGTTTGGGATGTTGAAGTGAGAGGATTGCCTAAGCCAAGGCACTCGAGATTACAGTGAGCTCTGACTGTGCCACTATACTCCAGCCTGGGCAACAGAGGTAAACCCAGTCTCTAAAAACAAACAAACAAAAAGAAAGAAATGTCTAATATCAAAAAAAGTTGTGTAAATATAAGCCAAATTTTCAAAAATATAAGAGGAAATAATGGAAAATGAAATGAACATGATAAATAACCTAGCAAGCTGAAAAGGAAAACAATAGGTATATCAAATTCAAAGTTGAAAGTAAGTTACTAGAAATTATCAATATATGTATATATGTATGTATAATAATACATACTTTTTATAATATATAATTGTAATATATATCACTGCATATTATTTACTATATATATGGTTAGAAATAAAGAATGGAGAGGAAAATTAAAATATTGACTATATAAAATTATATATAAACATGTATTTGCATGTAAATATATTTACCTACTAACCAGTGTATGTGCATATATATATGTAAATTGATAATAAAAAGGATAATTACTGATATTATTTCTGTGGTTCCACAGGAAAAAAAAACCGCTTTAAACCTTTATATCTCTACAAACAAACTACTAAATTTATAAAGCAAACATTTCAACATTAACAAGTAGACAGCAAAAGCTTCACAATCACATTGGAGATTATAATATGTAATTTGCACAATAGATAAATAGAATAGACAAAAATAAGCAATGATATGAAATATTGTAATTAACATATTTAGCAAATTTGACTTAAAGAACATATGAAGAAGCACTTTTTAAAGCCATTCATGGAATACTTGGAAATATTGACCACGTATTAAGTCACAGAAGAAATCTCAGCAGGGTCTTAGCAAATGAATCTGTAATCACATACAATTATTGCAACTCAATAATGAAGACATAAGACTCAGCACCTTGCTTTTAGAAATTTAAAAATTACTGGAAAATAGTTCATTGAAATGTATATGACAAATTAGTCACATGAATACAAAAACACAGTACTGTTGTATCTCTAAAATTCAGCTAAAATAGCATTTAGAAGAAAACCTTTAGCATATATTTATATATTAGAAAGGAAGAAAAAATGGCTATTAATGTGAACAACTTTAAATCTCATAAAGAACAAGAGAAATTGATAGAAAGCTGTGGAAGGTGACTACTATATGTAAATTTTGAATTTAATAAAGTTAAAAAGTAGAAAATATTAGTGACAAGAAAATCATTTTCTTTGTAAATGTAATTCAACCAAAAAAAAAAACTCCTCTGGTATGAATGATCAATAAGTATGAAGAACATTAAAAATTTTATATATATCTGAAATTTAAAATGTCATGAATTAATACTATAAATAAATTATATGTTCTTAAATTTGAAATTTTAATTCAAGACAGATTATCTAAACTGACACATTTCATAAAATACAATTATCTAAACTGACACAATAAATAAAATAAAAAGGAAATAGACCTGTTATTATTTTCACACATGAACCACACATCAGTTTTTAGGAAAATTCTATCAAATTTTCAGGAAATGAATCATCAATATTATACAAATTGTTTCAAATGATGGAACAAAATGGAACTAACTCACTCATTTTTATAATTTAGGAATAATCTCTCACTGTATACAAAAATCAACTCAAAATGCATTGAAGACTTAAATTTAAGGTCTGAATCTACGAAACTACCAGAAGAAAATATTGAGGAAAACACTACATGCCATTGGTCTGGGCAAAGATTTTTGAATAAGGCCTCAAAAGCCTAGGCAGCACAAGCAAACATGTACAAATGGGATTAAATCAAGCTAAAAAGCTTCTGCACAGCAAAGGAAATAATCAGCAAAGTGAAGAGACGGCCTACAGAATGAAGAAAATATTTTCAAACTATCCATCTGATAAAGGATTAATAAATGAAATATATTAGGAACAAAAATCTTGATAGCAAAAAAACATAATCCAATTTAAAATGGATCCGTGATCTGAATAGACATTTCTCAAAAGAACACATAAAATGGCCAACAGCTATCTGAAAAAATGCTCAATATCACTAATCATTAGGAAAATGCAAATCAAAACCACAATGAGATACCATCAGACCCCAGTTAAAATGGCTATTATTAGAAAGACAATCACTAAGAGATGCTGGTGAGGATGCAGCAAAAGGGTAACAATGACGTCTGTTATTAGGTACAAAAATACAGGTGGGATAGAAGGAGTAAATTCTAGTTTCCAATAGCAGAGTAGGATGACTATAGTTAAAAATAATTTATTGCATATTTTAAAAATACCTAGAAGAGCAGATTTAAAATGTTTTCAACACAAAGATGTAATACATGCTTGAGTTGATGGATATCCTAATTACCCTGATGTCATAACTACACATTGTATGCATGTATCAAAATATTTCCATGTACCCCATACATACGTACAATTATTATCAACATTAAAAAACATTAGTAACAATATCTGAGAAGAATATACATGAATAAAACTCAGACCAATTTCGACTATGAATAGTGACATTACAAAAACCTAAACAGATATATTCTTTAAAGAGAAACCTCACATGCAAACACACAGATAGATACTCGCTGCTGTTTCCTGTAATACATTTTGTACCAGAAGTTCCAGCCTATGTACGAAACCAAGAAAAATACATTAAGAGACAAAAACAGCACACTGTCATTATTAACAGATGTATTTTTTCCACACAGAACACTCAAAACATGCTGTAGAAACATTATTTCAACTAATAATTAATTAAAGACATTTGCTGTTTATAAGAACAATATATGAAAAAAGTGAACAAATACAGCTAAACAACAAAATAAATACAGTCAGTGTTTGGTAAGAAAAGATTTTGATATTGTTTAATCTTCAAGTGAGCTATGATTTGTTTAATGACTTTAAATATTTCTATTAGTGTTCATAGCATTGTTAGTCCTGTTTATAATGTAACATTCCTTTTCCTTAAAATATTCCATGTTTCGGGTCATAAAACACAAAGCTCAAATCAAACCAGAGTGTATCTTTTTTAAGTAAATCATTAAAATTGACAACACTTCTCATTGATTTTATAGGTTATATTTACATTTGTGTTTCTTAAGATAGTGTTGTAATTATGTTAATTAAACAATACATTAATAACCTTTATCTAGAATTTATTGATTTATTATTGTAATTAATAACAGGACACTGTTCCTGTCTTTAAAATCATTTTGAAACATTGAAATCTTGTACAATTTTTAAAATTGTACTTAAAAATCATATAAATCTTACTGTCTTAAAAACTGTTAAGTAAGTACATTACGGTAACGTTGACTATATGCATATTGTTATTCAACACAGTCTCATCAATTTTAAAAACAATTTATTGTGAAAGCAACTGGCAACCCACTAAGTCATGGGCGAGTTTAAGTAAATTTCAAGTATAACTTGTCAAGTGGAATCTTAATGCTTTTGAAGATACAGTCTTAGAATCTAGTTTTCTCTCTTCAAATTTAAAGAGTGATAACCATAATGAAATCACTTAAACTCCTCATTGAATTATGCCTCTTTGTTTCAATCACTTTTTAAAAAATCACTACTATTTGATTTGAGGGCACCTTTCCCTTCATTTTCTCAGCTACACTATTAAACTGTGAAATATATGTATAAATCATCCACTATTTAAAATATGTTGTAAAATGTGCAGTAGACTCAGCCCATATAAAGAAAAACATCTCATCAGTAATAAACCAATAAAAACTAAAAAATGATTTTACCTTAGAAATAAGATTGTGATTAATCTAAGAAATAGTAAAGGTAGTGTGTTTAGGTTTGGGAGACTATTATTGGCTTACAGATATAAATTTGCCTTAATATTTATTTATACTTTTATATCAGCTATAAAAACTGGAATTCTGCATTATATAAGAATTTTGTATCTGCAAGTCATTGTCATTTGGTGTTCATTCTTAACATTAGAACCACTGTATACATTGCAAAACAAGTTTTACTTTCAGTATTTAATCCATAAAATTCTTTCAAAACACTTCTCTTCAAGGGAATTTTAAAAAATTCTAATATTTTTCACTACAGATAAATATGAACAATCTGTGATATTAAGGTAGTGAAAAAGTTCGATGTTTATATAGTGAGAAACTGAGGAAATTTAATTGAGGATTTAAATAGATAGGAAAAAATTGATGGTCTAAAATTTCTTCCAATTGTTATATTACAGTTATGCTGATTGGGTAAATGGCAAAATAATAAGTTAAAAATAATTAAGGATATCTAGAATGTTGAGATGGAAAAATTTTTATGGCTTTATACCCCACCCTAAAATGTTGGAAATATATACTACTTTTTGTGTTGAAATGGTCTTATGTACTTCAAAGTGATGTTTCAAAAAATGTTACCCGCAACATTGAGTCTTTGTCTCCTCATGCTTTTGAAATTTCTTATTGAAATAAAATTGACATAAGTGAGCAAGTTACTATTTTTAAGGCAATTTTCCATTGGTAAAGCCAATGTAGAGTTGAATTACATTTAACTTTGGGAAGGAATTATGGGAATAGAATATTCCTATATTAAATGTGACAGTGAATTATCCATTAATGTCCATTAACAATCAACTGATTAGTAAATCGTCCCTGTAATGACGGTGCTCTTTCCAACATGTCATTTAGTGACAGCTTTGGTCAAGTTGGGAAATAGATGGAAAGCATACAATTGCTCTGACCTTTTCAGGATCAAAAGGCATTTTGACATACTTCAAACCATTTAAATGATAGCAGCTGTCTACTAATTGAATAAACCCTAATAAAAATAATATAACCTATCTGGGGATTTTTAAATGATTAATAGACCTTTTATTATATGCTGCATAAAAGAAGAAATCTGATATGTTATTGAAGAAGACTATATATGTCATAGAGGAAAATGGGAAACCACTTGGAAAAAAATTAAAAGGAAAAATAAGTGTTTAACTGACTGCATGAAAATAATAGATAAAGAAAAGTCCAGGGTCACCTGTCTCTTTTCGTGATGCTCGGGATTTTACTTTTAGGTTTTTTACTTAGTATTATTCTGTTGTTTATGATATTTCAATTAACTTTTTGTATCTTAAAAGTATGTCTCTTTTTAAGGAGAACGTGTGATTGCATTCTATGTGCACAAATTAATTTTTAGAGGAAAAGGCCAAGGAAAAGATTATACCTGCTTAAAATGGGACATAATTAGCTACCGGAAAGCAGTTTGTTTTTAAAATCAGAAAAAAAAACAGTGCAGCAATTGTAGGCTCTGTTGTTTATTCCTGTTTGGAACAGTACTCATTAGTAAATGATTTGGCCCCGATATTCTATTATAAAGCTTGGTGCTGAGCAATCAGGTATGATTTACTGTGGACAGCAACAGGGGAGGAGGTTTCAACAATGTGACAGATGGAAATTTGAAAACCATTATAGTCAGGAAAAGCAAAAACGTGGCTTCTTATAGTAATCATAACTCACTCACAGCTGCAGTCTGTGATGATGGAAATTCCATGATTATTGCCTTTACATTTTCAAACAAATGTTTTCTTCCTATAAAATTTTTACTCACATCTGTATGTGTGAATATACACATATATCCAAAATACGTCTATGTCTATCCATACTCGTGTATATAATGTAGCAAATTTAACTTTTTTCACTTTGCTAAATAATCTTTCATCTTTAATGTAATAATAAAATCAATCATTACAGCAAATCAAAATATGAAGTTGAAAATGGCTTGTATAAATCATATCTTTCCCTACGTACTCTAGTATCACTATCAGAAAAAGAAGCATAACATTGTTATTACTATGACTACTACTGCTGATAAAAATAATAACAAAAGCCACAAAAAACACATATGGATCTCCAAAAAATACAGTATTAGAATATTTATCCCACTATTCATAGAAATAAAATTTGGAAAGGACTGTGTGAATGATAATGTACCTAAACATAGTGATGCTCCAAAGATAATTACTAATTTTCTATTCTTATAAATATTTTCTACTGTTTGATATATAGTAAAATAAGGGATCATATGATAAACGAAAGAGATTATAAAGAAAGTAAGACTTTTGCAGCAGAAATAATATACTGTATGACTGAGCTAACAATAAATTATGTAAACGTTACATTAGAAATTAGAAAATATAGTGATGGATAATTTGAGTCACATTATTTAGACAGTTAACCATTTACTGTTTTCTTTTTCACTGGTTTATTTTGTTCTAGCTTTTTCGAGGCTTCATTTTAAGAAAATGTACCATAAGAAAAAACGACAACTATACCAATAATCACTTCTATTTATTTATTTATGTATTTTTGTATTTATTTATTTATTTATTTATATTTTTTGCTTCATAAACACTATTTACAAATGTTCTTCCTAGAAACGCTAATGAGCAATTGTTATAAGAAATGGACATACATTAAGATGTAAATATAAAGTCCTAACGTTGTTCTGAGGCAACTTAGTATATGTTTCTGAAATATGTACTACCTTATTTTCTTTCTGTAAAGAACAATATCAATTTTCCTGTTTTTTAATCTTCAAAAGCAGAAAGCTATAATCTTCCAGATATTTCTTTTGACTCATCTTATCTTTGATAGAGCCATCGGCTGTTTTCTTCACTGAATCAGTAAAAATACAGAACTATTTATTATTTGGATATTCTTTGTCATCATAGGTAATGAGTTTCAATCACTGCAAAACCAGCAATTTATTTTTAGTTTATTATACCCATTGTATTTTCTTTCATGTTTGGTTGACAGAATAGTTTGATAACATTCTATTAGTATCTGAAAAAGTAAAACATCTGAAGACATTCTAAGATGGGATTTCTCCTTTATTATTCGAAGGATTTAAAGTTTTACGTTTAATTTATTCTTTGCATGTTAATAATGACTTGCATGAAAGCATTTTGAGGCATTACTGATTAAATTAAAAGCATTTAAAATACATCTGTACTTCCTTTTTTTCCTTTTTTATTTTATTTTATTTTATTTTATTTTTTAGACAGAGTCTTGCTCTGTTGCCCAGACTGGAGTGCAGAGTGCAGTGGTGTGATCTCGGCTCACTGCAACTTCTGCCCCCACGCGATTCCTTCAAGCGATACCTATGGAGTGGCTGGGATTACAGATATGTGCCTTATATTTTAGTAGAGACAGGGTTTCACCATGTTGGTCAGGTTGGTCCCGAACTGATCTCAGGTGATCCGCCCACCTCCATCTCCCAAAGTGCTGGGAATACAGCTATGAGCCACCGTGCCCGGCCTGTTTTTCTATTCATATGTACTCTGAATGTTGATAAGTATATACTTGAGGAGGCAATGGTTAAATAGGCATAAATGCGAGGTTTTCTCCGTGGCAAGAGTGTCTAAAAGGTCACAAAGAGTAGAGTATAAGTGATCCATAAACCTAAACGAGAATTGAATGATGGGAAAGATAGAATCCAGGAGGTGCTTGAGTGTTAACAGTGCTGGGTAATAGGAAAGGGAAGTACAATGGTCAATCGCTTCAGGGAAAAATTGCTATTTGTTACTTTGCATCTTATTAGCTGCCATTTCTATCTTATTTACAGAAGAGAATGAGGACAAAAAAGAAATGCATTCATTTCCCTTACCTTGCTTTCTGGTATTTATGGTTATCACCCTAGAATCTCACATTTCTGGAGTTCTTTGGGAAAAAAATTGGGATTTTCCTCAATCTCCTATTATCATGCAAGTTATATCAGTGCCGGAGCAGCTTGTTTGTTCTTGATGATATCTTATGTAAGCCCCTGCTTGTGTACCTGGTACTCACCAGTGATTTGTGCTTTAGGCTGCTGAAGAAAAGATGCAAGACTGTGCTGTGGAAACTGGGAAAATCACCCTCCCTTTCAACTTGGTAAGCAATACCAGGATTGACGTATTTGTGTCACAAGATGTATAAAAAAGTATGCAATTATTATTATTTTTTAATTAAGAGAAGATCTTGGAAACAAATGCTAGAAAAGTTATAATGTCTTAGTTGTGACACCAATAAAACTAATAAATATTAAGACTATTAAATATAGCTATTAGATAGCAAATAAATTTCATGAAGCACAAAGAAAAATAAGCTGTGTTTAGTTTTAAATCAATCTCAGCACAGTCATGAAATATATTTCCATAAATACAAAAATCAAAAAAGTATTTTTATGTTTTCTAAAGATATTCAAGAAAACCTAGAAATGTCACTTTATTTAAAGTTTGAGGAATGGGTGTCTGACCTTCAAATCAGAGAGATTCACAAAAGGGTTTGTGACGGCTGTAAAGACAGTTTCTGGAACCCAGCCTTTCAATTGTGAGTAGTACTTGCCTCATGACATCATAGAATTCAAGTGAAAGTATATTATATGCTTCATTTAATACACAGCATGACACATAAATTTACTTAATATGCATTGTTTTCTTCTAATTCCCCCTAATCTATTCTCTTTCTAAGACAAATGTTTGCATAACTGCATTAAGGAAAATGGTTATTTGCATATAACCAGAAGAACATTGACATACAATATAAAACCAGTAAAGTTCAGGCAACTATGCCTCTTTAATGGTGCTATCCACTTCCCGGCCTCTGTCTTTCCTCTGATTTCACATAAATACACAACTCACATAAGAACTCCATGAAATAATTTTTATCTTCCTAAAATTACTTATTATACATGAGAGACCATCAAGTAGTTATTGTAAATTAATTGAATTGATCCACTCTGAAATACAAAAGTACTTTTAGGACCCCATTCATTAAGATATTACTCTGAGACAATACAAGGAGACTTTTAAAAGCTTGTGGAAAAAGGAATTACAAGGTGAAAATGAAAAATACAAACTTTATTCCTCAACATAAGCTTGATTGAGGTCAAGATATTTTGTAAGTGATGCTATCAGCTATTTAGTTCATTCCTAAAGAGCTGATGGTTCTGGGAATTTATCCATGTCAATGCAGTATTTTTACATTATTAACTGAAGAAAAATCGGTGTCTTTTAAAGTTTTTTTGTTTGTTTGCTTGTTTTCTTTAAGATTAGGAAACAAAAAAGAAGTCAGAAGGAGCCAAATCAGGACTCTAAGGTGTATACCTTAGATAAGGTGTATACCTTAGATAAGGTGTATACCTTAGATAAGGTGGATACCTTAGATAAGGTGGATTTTTTTCCATTGAAAATCTTGCAAAATGGACCTTGTTTGATGAGAGTAATGAGCAGGTACATTGTCATGGTGGAGGAGGATTCTCTATTGAAGTTATCTTGGGCATTTTTCTGCTAACGCTTTTGGGTAACTCTCTTAAAATGCTCTTGTAACAGGGAGATATTATTTTCTTTGGCCCTTCAGAAAGTCAACAAACAAACTGACTTGACATCTTAGAAAACCATTGCCATCATCTTTGCTCTTAAATGTTTCACTTTTGCTTTGACTTGACTACGTCCACCTCCACGTAGCCATTACTTTGATTTTGCTTTGGCCTCAGGATATTACCAGTCTAAGCCATGTCTCATATCCCGTTACAATTTTTCAAAAGTGTCTTCAGGAACTTAATCCCACTTGTTTAAAATTTGCATTGAAAGCTCTGCTCTTGTTTGCGGCTGATCTGTACACAAGAGTTTTAGAATTCATTGAGTGCAAAGTTGGCTGAACTTTAATTTTTCAGTCAAAACTGTGTAAGCTGAACCAGTTGAGATGGCAAGGTGTTGGCTATCATTTCTGCTGTTAATCATCAGTCATCTTCAATTAGGGTACAAACAAGATGAATTTATTCCTTGCAAATTGATGTGGATAGTCTGTCTCTGTGGATTTAATCTTCAACATCATCTCATCCCATTTTACGACAAGTTACTCATCTGTAAACTGCTGATATCTTTGGGGCATTGTCCTCACAAACATTTTGTAAAGCATCATGATTTCGACATTCTTCCACCCAAGCTTCATCATAAGTTTGATGTTTGTTCTTGCTTCGATTTTACCAGAATTCATGTTGCTCTGAGATGAACTCTTTGCAAACTGATGTCTTATTCTTCTTAATGCTTCAAACTACATCCTGCATATTATAACAAGCTAGTGTGAGTTTAATGCAAAAAGATTGAAAGCCATGCAGAGTTTCTTATATGTATTTCCGTGAGGTTTTTGAAGTCACCTTGCATAATTGCATAAGCCTAAAGACTAAGACAAAATTTTGCAGCATATTTATATCAATAAAATCTATTTTTAAATTAAAAAAATAAATGTTGCTGTATTACATATGACAAAATATTTATTAAGCTGTCACAGGTGATGAGAATACAGACATATAGCTAAAGAGGAATAAAAGTAGAGTTAAGAAGAAGGGGAGATATTTTAACCATTAGATTATAGTAACATGAACAGCAAACAAATAGCAAAATAATTAGCTGAAACTGAATCTTTATTCTTTTAATTGTATGTTATATGGATTTGTATGTAATACTTTCTCTGCATTCAAGAGTGAAGCACTTCCTTTTTTTCACTCAAAAACGACAGTATTTCTAAACAACGGAGAAGCTATCATTATTTTTAAGCAATTCTTCTGGAGTTGTGATTCTCAGCAGGAGAGACCACTCTAGATGTTATTTTTTAGAAATAAACTGTATTTAAATAATTATCAAAAGATTTAGAAATTATGCCCATAAAATAACTATAAAAACTGAAATTTAATAATAATCTCTCAGGTCAGGTGCGGTGACTCATGCCTGTAATCTCAACACTTTGGGACACTGAGGTGGGCAGATCACAAGGTCAAGAGATTGAGACCATGCTGGCCAGCATGGTAAAACCCCGTCTCTACTAGAAATACAAAAGAAAATTAGCTGGGCGTGGTGGTGCTTGCCTGTAGTCTCAGCTACTCGGGAGGCTAAGGCAGGAGAATCGCTTCAACACGGGAGGTGGAGATTGCAGTGAGCTGAGATTTTGCCAAAGCTCTCTAGCCTGGAAACAGAGTGAGACCCCGTCTCAGAAAAAAAATAAAAATAAAAAAAAAAGAATATCTCAAAATAAGATGATGTCTGCAACTCTGAACATATAAAGAAAATTGATTTATTTAATTTGAGGTATTTGAAAAGTAAAAAGATCTCTAGATACACTGTGAATAGAGGTTTTCTTTCTCAATGAGAGATAAGAATAAATTGGCTTAAACCCTGGATAGAAGATTTCTGGCATAATACAAATGACAAAGAATATCTAGGTCGAACAACCATTAAGCACAAAAAGGTACTGACCAAGAGAGTTTGTGAAATTTTCTTTAAATAACTTTAGCACATCTTCTTTATTAAATGTATAACCTTGTTAGGTAAAACTATTGAAAAAAATGAGTTAAATAACTCTATATGCATTGAATGGATCAAGTGTATTAACTATTTTAAAATGCTCATCCTTTATTACCACAGATACAGAAACCGTGCAACAATTTTAATAGTTTAGGTATGTGTCAATATATAATTAATTCATGCAAATATAAGCAGATAAACAGTAGAGCTAAAGGTTAGTATAGTTAGGGTTGAAATTACTCATCAAATAAAACTATACATATATTCTTTACAGAATCATCCTATCCTCAAAACTCTACAAAATTGGCTGTCTCTGGTATTAGGGAACATCTAACATTCTTTTTGTTAATACAAGCACACATAGATGGACTTTGAAAATAAATGCAATGAACAACTAAGAATAAAGTGGTTTCACCATTGAATATTATGTAATAACTAGCATTCTCATTATTTTGTCATTTTTAGTTTGGTATTTTGAGTCCATCAAAATAATGTCAGGGTATATAATCATTGTGTGCTGTTTCTTCAACTTGTTTACCTATTTAATGTTTAGAAATGCATGTATTTACCGATTGCAATGCAGAAGAACCTTGAAATCAGACATAAGTATGGCTTACAGGAATGAAGTTCTTGGACTTCTTCTCTGAGTAGATTTCCCTAAAATCATTCATATGTCTGTGGAACAGTATCACAAATATATATATGTATATACATATATGTCTGTGTATATATGTATATACATATGTGTGTGTGTATATATACACTTGTAGTATCATGGATATGTGTGTGTATTTGTTTTAACATCTAAAATAACTATATCTTCTTTCAAAAATGGAACAAAGTCAAAAAGATATTTTGAATCACTATTAATGTATTGCAAGGCATTTTGTGCTATAATGAACACAATTTTACAAGTACTAAGTAAAGAAAAAGATGCAGACATCTGAGAAATTCTTACATAAGGAAGCATTGTTTTAAACATGCTTCTTAGATCATGCTGAAAGGATTTCAGGTCAGTAGCTGTATACTTCAGAATCCCAGTTTGCAATAAAGTAATATTTACTCAATGGCTATGAGATCATAGCTAGTATGCAATGTCTTCAATCTTGATGTCCAAGAGTTTGTTCAATAAGACAAAATTCATTATTGCCCTTTCAACATGAATTATGATGTAATTGTTTTTATTTGTAATTCCTAAGTTATAGGGTACAATTTTAATAGTAGAAAAGGGTATTTGTTTTTCATTTTGAAGCAGAATAACACTAGGAACAACAATTCACTAGTTTACTTTTCTTGTGCTGCTTCAGGCAGTAATGAGTGAGTCAATATGTTATGGCCATATTGGTCACTGGGGACTACAGGGTGCATTAGGAAAACATCATGTGATGTTTTAGCAGGGCAGTTTCCATTAATGTCAATGAAAGTTATATTACTGAAATTTCAGAATATGATTTAGAAGTATCCTTTACGGGGAGTACATTTTAAGGAGATGCAGCTAACCACAAGAAACATAATTTTTTTAGCTTTTTGTTATAGTTTTAAATTAAACAATGGGGTGACATTAGTTCTAGATTTTTTTTTTTTTAGGTTCTATGTTTTTTAACCTCAAAAACTCAGTGGATAGTGACAATAGAGAGTAAGCAGTATACAATAACAGTAGGTAGATTAAAAGTTTATACTAAGAACAAGTCCTGGTCAAAATCATTGTGTAGAGTTGTGCCTTATCTGACTTCTAATTTTGGATATCAAAATAAAAATTATACAAATATGCCTTAAACCAAAAATTTCAGGTACCTCATCTTAAGTGTTGTATGATGTGGTTCTTTAATTTTTAAATGTTATGAAATAAAATAAGGAATTAATTAAGCCTAGGGAAAACTACATACTGTTTATAAGTCTTGGAAATAGATATCATATTGCTGACAATACAGAGTAATTTATAACTATGAATGCAATGGGATATACTGTTAACTTTTAGTCCATCTCTTCTGTTGTTAATAACTTTAGGTTATCAGTCAGTTATGCAGTATATTGGGATCTGTCTCTGTTCACCTTGAAGTTCTTATCTAATGCTCTTCAGGGAGCACCTAAGTCAGGTTGTTCATTTTCATATAGGCATTGGTATCAGAAGGCCAAAGCTTGTCCTCCATCCCTGACACTATGTAACTGTATCAGATTGAACTCGTTGTTGATTCTCTCTGTGCAAATTTTCTAATTTGGAAAATGTAAGCAATAGTAGTTCCTGTATTCCAGGTAGACAATTAGATGCATTAATATATGTTATGTCTTAAAATAATGCCTAAATCATTATAGTGCTAAATAAATATTATTATTATCAATGTTATATCATTATTTCTTTCCCCTTCCTTCTCCTCTTTTCCCTTCCTTTTCCTTTACAACTTCTGCCCCTACAACTAAACAAATAAGGGAGTAATGGATTTAATTTATTTGTGAAACTAATAGTCTAGGTTTTAAAGTAATTCAACTACCTATATGATGATCGTAATTAATATTTTGATAGTTTTGTCATTGTTCAACTCTAAGTGGATAGCAAAATGCTAGATTTAAGTCTACTTGAAATACAGATAAGCTTATCCATGTTTACACACAAAATTATGTATTTCTTGTGACTGTGGATGGAAATGGCATATAAACCTCCTTGGTGTTATGCACAATAAGATTATCTTGGGTTGTTACCAGGGACAGACTGCCATATTATTCTGAAATCACTTAGTATAGCATGTTGTTTAGCATTCTAGTATCTAACAGTGGTAAATAGTACCTACTTGCTGCCTCATTGAAATGTTCTTGCCTATTTTTATATACATATATATATACACACATACCTCCACATATATGAAAATTCAAATATCAATATTTACAATATTTTAAAAGATAGGGTCTCACTCTGTCATCGAGGCTGGAGTTGCACAATCACAGTTCACTGTAGCCTCAAACTCCTGGGCTTGAGTTATTCTCCTGCCTCAGCTTCTCCAGTAGCTGGGGCTACAGGTGTGCAGCACCACACTGAGCTATTTTCCAGTAATTTAAATGGCTATCACATGAACACCTGATTGTGAAGCTCAGAAAAAGGACAATGCTAGGCTTGAGGTATCCTCTGGAATATCTTAACTGAGCAGTAGAACAAGAAGTTTACGAGGTCAGCTTCCTTGAGTTGAGCAGTCCAAAGGCACCAATAATCTGGGTAGCAATGAATGTTCTCAAAGTTCAAACTGCTCCAAGCCTGTATGATATGACTGAAGGGCATGCATACCACCAGTCCTCCTTTGGACATCACATGTATCAACAAGGTGGAAGTACCACAGGCATAGAAACAGGTTGCTTTACTTTTGTGATTGATTTTCTCCTAATGGTTGTCCATTTTGCAATTTAACTTGACCCTAAGTGTTATATTTGAGAAAATGATACCATATTACTTACTAAACTTAAACACTAGGGATGTTTCTACAGACAGTATTTCTACTGCTCTAAAAATTACCTCTGTCATCATTCCTACTCTTTCTTCTTTTGATTTACTGTCCTAGGCTTTTCAAAGTCATCGGAGTTTACTTTGCTTATACAGGACACTCTGCCCTTTGACTCTGTAATTTTCTTCCTAAAACTCCCCAATTACCTCAATGGACACAACAGTTGTTTGTTGTTCTCTTTGGCCTCAATCATAACTTTGAGTGGAAGAGAGATATAAAATCACTTCTCTGATGATTTTATTAGTCTTTCCATTTTCCTCCCATGTTTACATGTTGCAATCATTATAACACAATTACATTAAGACTGAATATTTTACAAAGCACATGGTTATGAAATGCAAAAAGTATTCATTGGGACCCATTTCAGATAAAATTCATTTTCATCTTACTCATTTTTCACTTTTTTGATTTTTTTTATTTGGGTACCTGACTGCTTAATACTTAGCAGTTGCCACACAGGCATTCTCTCTAAGAAGATGAATTTCAGATGCAAGATTCCTCAGGTAAGCCTCACTCAATGCTAATTACTGGATAGACTCAATCCTTGTTTAAAAAATGAAAATTGTAAGTGAATATTTTTTGTGAAAAAAAAAACTGCTACACATTAGCAACTGAATACTAAATCTTAGTAGACTAGTATGTATTCTTCTCTCTAAACCCACCACATAGAAAATAAAACTGCCTTGTTTATATAACCCAACCTAGAAAATAATGTTGCAAAACGTTTCATTCTTAGAAGGGACGTCTTGCTCCCAACCGTATAGTTAAGGGCTATGTATCATTCAACCAAAGATCCACTGAGCTATTTTCATGCTCAAAGAATTGGTACAATTGCATTTGTCTCAAGGTGGGTCACTTAGTCTTGTACCATATGATATTACTTTGGTTTTCAAATGGAACTCATAAAAAAGATTGATTCCTATTCTTGGCCATTTTTGCCTTTCTTGCCGTATGTAGGGGTGTGTAACATGAACTCTTTCCTTGGTGGCTAGTCTGATCTATTGCTTGTTACAGGGCTCTAGAGACCTAGAAAACAAAATTGCTCCTAGAGCAAGCACCCTGCAATTACTCAGGCTGTAACTACATAGACCTAACAAACTGTATTGCTCCCCAGGTGGCTTTCTTGCGCCTCACTCTTTCTGCTGTTAGGCCTTTTGCTGTTGCAGGAATCCAGGAGATTGAGCATGATCCTCTCAAGAGTCATCTGGTCATTGCAAAGCTGAATTATATTCAGTGTGTATCCGGAGACATGGTTATCAAAACTTGCTACAAGTACTTTATGAAACTAGTAGATTTTACAATTGTCAATTAGTATATATTGAGCGTCTACTAAGAGAGAGCCAATATCTCCTAAATATAAATAGTTATCAAAACAGCATTTATTTTCAGGTTGCAAACATTTTAAGAAGATGACAGGAAAGTACATATAAATTTGAATACTTTTAAAAGAAAATGCTTATGGTTTCATTAAAGTTAAAGGCCATTTTTATTTATAGTTTTCAGTACATTTTTGACAACTTTTCTGATGTTTAATTACTTTGGGATTTATTAAACAACTCCTTATGCACTCAATCATTTAAATTTGTATTATTCTTTTTATAAAATCATTCTACATAGATAATGGCAAATAATATAGCATTCTCAGTGAGAGTAATTTTATTATACAAATATATTATTTGACAATTTTAGCAGGATACAGTTAGGGATTATAAGTAAAGCTTCAATAAATCTTTGATTTATTCTAATAAACTAATGTGTTATATAATTATGCATAGAATGTTGTTTGAGAATGAAATCCTTAGAAGTGTGAATCAGTTCATATACAGGAATAAAGATATTTAGTATTCAAGAAGATGTGTTAGAAGAGTTTTCGTTAATTGCCTATGATGTATACAATGGTTATTTCCTTACCTTTTGGCATTTTTTTATTTGTTTCTGTTTAGATTCCTGTTTCTATAACATTTCATTCTTTTTGAGAGGATATCGGAAACATTGGTTGAATTTTCACTTCATGGTAATTATAAGCCATAACAATAAAATATATTTACCAGGACAGTGAAGAATTTTGGAGAAAAAAAATAGTCTATCATTTAAAAAAAAAATGGTATCGCTTCAAGAAATTGTAAAGTGATGAATAAAATACATTAATAAGTAATCAACTGATTATTTTAGTCACAGAGGTTTAGAGAGCGGAGCTTACGGGTATGTCGCAGAATAAACAATCTGACAGAAAACAATGTTTGGCAAATAGACTAAATATTTTGAAATATTAACTACTGATTATTTTTATCCCTTTCAAAACCTAAGAAGTTAGACATAAGATATAGTGAATTTTTGACATCTCTTTTAAATGTTCACAAAATTGTATTATATTTGCAAACTACAGAGTTTAGGCTGTTTTAGTTAATATCTATCTAGCTGTTAGATTGTGGAAGCTTATCGCTTCTTTTTCCCAACTGAAGGATGGTTTCCACCAGTCGGTTATCAGAAAAAAAAAATGAAAACTTTCTGTTGATCGGCCTGGATCTTTAAAGCTGACATCTTTGCTAAATACTGTGTGTGTAGATCACTCTGTGTCATAGTGTTTGAGGTGATAATAATAATAAAAATAATACAAGTTTTTACTATATTTAACAAAATGCATATTATTTAAGTAAATTTTTGCACAAGTTAAAGAGGATAATTTTTAGATATAGGTATATTTGGAGATGAAAGTAATATAGTGTAACTTAAAATTATATATAACAAAAGCATTTATTTTGAGGTTTTTGGTATAAATTCAAAACTATTAAATTCACTTATAAGTTCTAATAGAGAAGAATATTCCCTTGAATAGCCTTTCCTCATGTTTTGACTTCAGCTGGATATTTCCCTGCAAATTAGTACTGAATTGGTTAATTAAGCTCTCAATACTTAATCTGGTGGATGGGTCACACACTAATGTTTCCGACTAAAACTCTGAACCATTTTTACTTTAATTGGAACATTCTCCTTCAAATGAATTAAATGATAAAAGTTGTGACCTGTTAGCTTTTCTTGCAAATTTGCATATATACAAAAATGGGGCTTTTTCTTCTGTTATAAGCCAATGAGAGAACAATGTTTGAGACAAATAATGGTAATATTTTAGCTCATTAAATTCTCTGCTCCTTTAATATTTAAAGAATGATTTGCCCCAAATATACTTGCTTTATTCTTTAAGTGAACTTGTTCTCTCCAATATCCTAATTAAAACCTATTACCTTTACTATAACGGTCAAAATGACTTTTATTATTTTTAATACAAATACTTTTTTTTAAATACAGCATTTCAAAAGAGTGTTCTTCACACATTTATTTTAAATGAATGTGAGTAGATAAATAACAGGGCATTTGAAGTTCTTTAGTTCCACTTAAAGCTTGTTGCCATTAAGACTCTTACAACAGAAGTGATGCGTCCCAAGGATACTTACTTTTAGAGAGTAAACCAACCTACTCATAAACATCTTTCTTCTCTTTTCACACTTCTTATACACAAAATTCTTCTTTGCTGAAAAATGAAGAGCTGGGTTAGAAAGTGAGTAATTCAGCACACAGGATTACTCATGAAGTAGAGGTGGAGGTGATGGTGATACTGGGGCAGTTCATGATGCATATGTTCTTTAAATTTCTCTTAAAGTCTTCTTGGCAAGAAGCTATGTTATGGAGGGTAAATGGAGTGGGACAAATGTTTCAAGATATGATTACTCACCATTGTTAATAAATAAGATAGAAGTCTACTCTTTTTCTTAACATTTGCTGCAGTACAATAATAGCTCCTCAAGGCAAAAAGAAGAGACAGCCAACAGGGAGATACAGCTGACAAAGCACTATTACCGCATCCATTCTGATAATGTATAACTGAAAGAACATAGTTTTATAGTTCTATAAAGAGAAAAAAAAGAGAGAATGTCTGCCAGTTGGGCTCGTGTGAAGTGGACTCCAAGGAAATTAATGTGCAGGAGAAATACCGGGGTGCTCTCCAAATGACCTGTGGAAGAGAAGACAAGGCGTCAGGATTGGACAGAGAAAGACTTCAAGCTCCAATGTAGTCATAGTAAATGGGATGATCCTTCAGAAATCTCCCCAGTGGGAACAAGAAAATTAGACGCAAGACACCCTGAGAGGGAGGTCTGGTATTTGGTAGACTGATTCCTTTTGGCTGAAGGAATCTCCAAGGGGGGCTGACAACTGAGCTGTCTGCTGGCAGTACTCGCAGCAGCTGGGGAAATAAACTCCTCATTTCCGAAAAAGGAGCAAGAATGGAATATGCTTTTGTATTGGAAAAGCATTTCAATTTTTTTCTGTCATCTGTTTCTCCTTTCTCTGCCTCTTCCAATCCATCTTGCATTTAGCTGCCAAATAAATATTCATGTCTTTATGAAACTAGAAGGTTTCCTAAATGCATTTTGAACCCAGATTTGTTTCCATTGTCTCCTTTTGTCTGCCTTTCTATTATATGTTTAGCCCATTGTTGTTTCCTCCAAAAAAAGTACCTGTTATAAAAAGTAATATATCTGCTCTCTAGTCCTGGAACACAAATGCTCATTATGAACTCTTCATCACTTCACATGCCCTTTCCTCACAGCCAGTGTCTTCCCTGGCTTTCCAAGTTCAGTTTTGGCTCTGTTTCTTCGATAAATTATTTTCCGCCAGGTTCCCCTGATCTCTTTTTCCCTAGCCCGAATGCACTTACATTCTCTACCATACAACGAAGTGTTTAAATTTTACAAATTGACTCGAGTGACTAAAAAAACGCATGGAGTGCAGGCACTATATTTTTGTTTTGTTTAGTTTTCTATCACAGTAGCTAGCAAAGTTCTGGGGCTATTGAGGATGCTTAGAAAATTTGTTATATATCTGATTGAGTTATATTCCTTATTTTCCAGTAGCATTGATATGCTATAGTATTATTTCCCATCCCCTAAAGTCCCAGATCACATTATCTATTTCTCTTTTATTATTCATAGACACTAATTTTCTAGCTATTTGTATACTACATCTTTATATATCTTTAAATATTTTGTAAGCAACTTAAGGAAGCCCATTAGTTATTTCCTCACTCCCTGCCCCTTTCAATCCCAAATATCTCCAGTGATTTTCATGAAGAAGCCCCTGAAAACTTGTTCATAGGATGAACTAACATTAATGGAATTTAAGGCTGGACATTAAGGTTAGAAAGGAATGTATTGTTTGGAGGAAATGAAGGATAATTCATCATCATGAACTTGTTGCTTTTAACTAATCATTGCTGCTTTGGAGAAAAAACGAAAGATACTTTTGTCCCCATCATCATCAGGGCCATATTATATTTCAGTAACAGAATATCAAGAACTATGCTCTTAATTGTTAGCTATGGTCTTAAATACTCACAAAGACAAAGACCATATTCCATCTAACCAGTTAGATGACTTAATATATTTGGTAATTAATTTCCTATGTTAATACACTATTTTTCTTATTTTGTTTATATTTCTGAACTAAAATTATATTATATAAAGCTTTTTCTACTCATAGATTATAAAATAATAATTTACTTTATTTTTGTTTTTGTTAAACAGTGAAATTACTGTGACATCTACAGGTATATGCAGATCTATTTCTGCTTCCGGGGTTTTTCTAACAAACACAATTTTTTGTTTAACCACAAATTTGTAATCAAATATGCTCTTAATTTGTCATATAAATTATTAGGTTGGTGCGAAAGTAACAGTAGTTTTTTCCATTATTGTTGCACCATCCCATAATATATCTGAGTACGAAGAAGATAAAACAAAAACTCATGCATTTAAAAAAATCACTAGGGAAATAAAGACTTATGCTCAGTGTTATAATTAACCCATTTTTATTTTCAGATTATTTTTCGTGCTTTTTCTATTATAGTTACGATAAACATTCATTATAATTATATAAAAAGTGGGGGGAAAGTACCATATATGTAATAAAAAGATAGAAAATATAGGAAATATAAAAAGCAGAAAACATGGTCAAATTGATCCTAGGCCCTACCACTGGTCTAAAAGCCTTACCCACATTTTAAGACCTTTCTTCTTTCTCTTTAAATTTAATGGTACATACTTTAATTATCCTCCATATTAAATTATATAGCTTGAAAATTATTCATTCTATATGAAGTGAAGTGTTCTTTTTTTCACCCTTCAGATTTGGACATGTAGAACATAGTCACCTAACTCAGAGCTGTAAAAAAATATGTTCAAAGCTAACATCTAAGCAAACTACCTAAGATTTCATCCTTCTGCTTAATTAACAAGTTGAAATAATTCAATACTGTGTATATCTGAGGTAGATGATAAAACTGGCCCTGAATGTATTTTTTTACTCTTTCTTGTTACCATGCTCTTTGGCATGGTATTTTGGAGTGCCCTCCCTACCTACATGGATTTGGTCATTTCACTGATTTTGACTAACGAAATAAGGCAGAAGTGACATTATGCTGGTACTAAGCCAAGTCCGTGAATATTTTTACTTGTTCTCCTATAATTATTTCATTGCCTTAAGAAATGCACTGGCTGATAAAAAAAAAAATACATTTATTTTCTTTGCAGCAACATGGATGTAGCTGGAGGCCATCATCCCAAATTAATTAACACAGGAACAGAACACCAAATACCGCATGTTCTCACTTAAATGTGAGTACTAAACATTGGGTACCTAAGGACATAAAGATGAGAACAATAGACACAGGAGACTACTAGGGAGAGGAGGTGAGGAGGAGAGCAAGGGCTGAAAGCTAGCTATTAGGTACTGTGCTCACTACCTGGGTGACAGGATGATTTGTACTTCAAACTTCAGCATCACGTAATATACTCATGTAACAAACCTGCATATGTACCCCCTGAATGTAAAACACAAGTTTAAATTGTATGTAAAATAGAAATTCATTGGCTGGCTACTGGAAGATGAGAAACACATGGAACAGAGCTGAGTTGTCCCAGTTATCCCTGCAGATACTCAGGTACATAAGTCACCTCGGCCAAAATCAAAAAGATCTTCTGTTTATGGCTACTCTTAGCAGTTAAGCGGTTCATATAAGTTAAATAAGTGGTAATAAGTGTATACCAATGATACTTTGTGAATGTTGTGCAATATTGCTGTAGCAATAAATACCCTTTCAGTGCTATTGAGAAAGATGTGAATCCTCCTTTGCCATCCTTGGGGACATGATTTAACTTTGACCATAACTGAATTACTACTTACTGCGAAATGTTTACAGTGGAGTATTAGACTATATGTTTCTTTAGAACTTTTAATATTTCAAATGTCTTTCAAGAATTCATTTTCAGTAGAAAAATCACAATATTTTACTGTAGATTCACAGGAAGCTGCTCTCTAAGAGTTGAACTTTTAGAACAGTAGCCTTCAAATTTTTAACTGCACATCCCTAAAAGAATTTTGGAACACTATACTTCCCTTCCTTTTTAGCGGTGACAACTAAAGATTTCTATTCTAAGATTAAATAAATTTATTACTCATAAGAAATAAAAAAATAGATGTTTCATTTTAAAATTTGAAATAACTTATTGATTAAAGTAGTAACAAATACTTAATATATTTATAAAGTCAACTTTACCTAATTGAATAAAACAAATATAAAAAAGGTATTGTATCAGTCCATTCTCACATTACTAAATATCCGAGGCTGGGTAATATATAAAGAAAAGAGATTTAATGGTCTCATGGTTCTGCAGGATGCACAGGAAACAGCAGCATCTCTTTCTGGGAAGACCCCAGGAAACTTGCTATTGTGGCAGAGGGTGAACAGGGAGCAGGCATGTCACCTAGAGAAAGCAGGAGCGAGAGAGTGAAGGGGGTGAGGCCACACACTTTTATTTCACCAGAACTCACTTATTATCACAAGGTTGGTACTAAGTGGATAGTATTAAATAATTTATGAGAAAAATGCCCCCATGATCCAGTCACTTTCCACCAGGCGCCAACAATGTAGATTATAATTCAACATGAGATTTGGGTGGGGACACAGGTCCAAACCATATCATGTGTTTTATTTACTGGCAGAGTTCAGCAGTCCTGCAAAATGTATGAATTATTAATCTTTCAAAATAGGAACATCAGTAACTTAAGCTTTGGCTATTCTAAATTCAATCTTTAGGCATGGATCAAAATATCCATTAATAATATAAAACACTGTGTGTGTGTGTTTGTATTGATACGGTGTGTTTCTGTATGTGTAAAGAGAAAAAATATTTTAAGGTTTAAGACAGCTTTGATTAAAGATTAAAGGAGAATTCTCTGTATTCTATATATGTGCATCCATTTGATTGACATTCCGAAGTTTTATAAACCTTGAGTTAATAAACATTATTAATATTTAGGTTCAGAGAAAGGTGTGCCTGTAATTGTGTATACTGATAGAAGATTATGTGAATTTAGATTTGTTTTCAGATCTTTTTTTTTTAAAGGCATATATAAGAACGAGAATCTAGGAATCAATTCCATTGAAACTATTGGTGCATGCCAACCTGATAGAAACTTTTCATGTACCCCAGGGCCCCAGGTTGAAGACTTTTCATTGAGAAAAGACAAAAATAGTGTCACCATGGTTTCTTAAGTTAATAAAGATGCCTGAGTGAATGACTGAATGCAATTAATGGGATAAGAAACTAGTTGACTGGGCGCTGATATAAGCAACCCAGTCAACTTAGTGCTAAGAAATTCAAAGAAGAGAGATAAAACATGTAGAGGTGTTAAATAGCAAATCATAGAAAAAAGATATTTTTGCACACCAAATATCTGTGAATGCATTTCTAAGTGCTCAATATTTATGAATGGCTATGAGATTGAAAGTTGCTTCAGGGCAGAAGCTGTGTGTTATTTTTCTTTGCCTTTTTCTCAGTAAAACACTAGTTGCTGACCCAAAAATTGTTTCAATCCGAATCAATTAAATTCAATGCTAGGACAGAATCCCTAGTTTTTTTTTAAGAAAGTAGGCTCTGGACTAGCTTACCTGTGTCGAAGTCTCAGTTTTTCCATTTAGTATGCTTGTAACTTTGGGCAAGTTGTTTAATCTCACTGTGCCTTAGTTTTCTCATCTGTGAAATGGTTTGCATAATGGTACTTAAAATACTTCACTCACTTATTATTGGCTCATATAAATGATATCAATTGTACCTTGTGCATACTTAACATTTTACAGACGTTAACTATTTTTATTTAAGTTGCCTTTCCTGAAGTCATCAATATAAGTTTTACCTACAAAAGTAGAAAATTTTGTATTTTCCTTCTCTATTGATTCAACATTTTCTAATAATTGCCTATACCCCATGTGCGTTTATTCATTCACTGAGTAAAAGGGCAATGACAATTAAGCACATATTGTTGAAATGTTGATGCATATTTTAGCAGTCTGTTGAATAGGTTCAGAATCCTCTGAAAAGTTCCAAATAAGTTGATAATAGATTTCCTTATTTGTTCTTTCAATGAAGACTAGAATTAGAATACCTGTCATATATTAATTTAGTTTTTGAAAGAAAAGAGACTGTTAGGAAATAATAAAGAGAAGAAAACTGATTGTTTGCTAAACTTCTTAAAAAGCTTGGCGTCATTATCACTACCATCACCAACAAGAATATAGACATTGACAATTACACATCTTTGGGGTGATCATAAAATTTGTGGAAACACTTTCAATAAGTCTAATAAATAGAAAGTATACTCCTTGAAAAAGAAAAATCCAAGAAATCTTAATTCAACATCATTTTACAGTTAACTAGAACATTCTCTTAATTACAGTGAAATTTTAAAATGAACACCAAAACAATTATTTTTTAAATGTTTACTGTCATTTAGATCAAATCTTTAACATACAAATCAAAACAATTGTTTAATGTCCTGAATATATACTTGTATATCTATTATTTTGGGAGGCACAACTATAAAACACACTTACGTGCTATTATGTAAGCTCTGCAAACTATTCTTGCCTTACAGTTAATGCAGAAGCTGGTACTAAATTATCCTTTATTTAGTACTTTTATAATATATACTATGTTCTGGTTAATAATACACCTATCCCATGTTTCTTTGGGAAATTGAGTCAAATTTATGAAGTTATGCTGTATATAAACACATTTTGCATTGCGATTTATAAATGAAAACCCCCACATTTTAAGGAACACCTACAACCTTTTTTTTTCTTTTTTCTATTTTTTTTTTTTTTTTTTTTTTTTGAAACAGAGTCTCACTCTGTTGCCCAGGCTGGAGCACAGTGGCACAATCTCGGCTCACTGCAACCTCCGCCTTCCGGGTTCAAGTTATTCTCCTGCCTCAGCCTCCCGAGTAGCTGGGACTACAGGCGCCTGCCACCACATCTGGTTAATTTTTTGTATTTTTAGTAGAGATGGGGTTTCTCCATATTAGCCAGGTTGGTATCAATCTCCTGACCTTGTGATCCGCCTGCCTCGGCCTTCCAAAGTGCTGGGATTACGGGCGTGAGTCACCGCGCCCAGCCTACAATTTTTATAATTAACTTGCACTTACCTGGACTCTCGGTGAAAAGAAAGGTCTGTAAGAACCATAATAAATAATTCATTTTTTCATAGCCTTTATGCTTAGAGCATTTTGGAACTACATCAGCTAAAAGTTAATTCTAATCCTAAATGCCATTTTCCCTCCAGCAGTATTACATGTGTTTTGATACTACACTAAAAATTCGAATTGGCTAAATCACAGCATATCTACCACAGAACACTGAAAAAGAAATCTATAATTTAATCCGGTTAATCGTAGATTTACTTTTGTATAACCTGTTTATCAAGGAGAAAAAGATCATTTTATTTACTCATTTAGTTATTCGTTCAGCAAGTATTTATTTAGGGCCTGCCATGTTACAGACACTGTTAGCTTCAATAAAGTCCTTGTTTTCATGAAGCTTATGGTATTGTGGTGAATATAGATAAACAAAATCAGATACTATAATATAGTGTGGTACACAAGCTATGATTTTAAGGACCTTTTTGTTTAAAAAGAAATTCAATATCCTACCCCTCAGAGTTATTGGCATTGTCTTTAGCCTTAATTACCATTAATACCAATATTCTTGCTCCTGTCACTTCCCTATAAATTATGATATGACCGGAGGGATGACACACAGAACTCGGAGCCTGTAAGCAAATGATAAACTGTAGACAATTTTGCAATTGTATCTAAATTAGTTACGTTATATGAAACACTAAAATGCAAATCAGCTACAGCTACAAATCTATCCTTTTTCTGTGTCAGAAAAATATTTTCCTGAGGATTATCAAATCTCCATTTGCACATTTCACAAGTAGCTGAAATCATGTAGCATCTCTGATTAACTTCTAAAATTTGATACTGTGCAGAGAATAACTTTCCCATGGTGATAGTCAGAATAGTGTCAAGTTCATGAGCTGGAGCATACAAATCTAACTTTGAAGTTGAATTTCATATCAGGAAGTACTTGGGAAATGTGTTACTATGCAATCTAAAGATATCAAATTATATATACAGCAAACTCTCCTTGTTACTAGGGAGGAAATGTTTTCCGATTCCATCCATAAACTAGAGCATGCAATCCATATGCAGTACACTAACAGAATACAGACAATGGTTATCAATACACCACTAGTATTTTTATAATATTAGATTATGTTAGACTCTCTGGATTCTTACATCTTGCCCTGCCACTATTGGATTTGGTGAAATCAATTGCCGTAGTTTTTACCTTGATAAAATGTAAACTAAAATCCCTATTATACTGCTGAATGATATTCTATGCTAAAGAGATAATATTTAGAAATTGCTTTTACTTCAAGTAGAGACTTTACATATATTTATTTTTATTATAAGTGTCAAACATATATATATTTTTTCAGTTAGTTGTTTATATCTTTATTTTCTTGTGGTGTCAATTAATTGATATGAGTTATTAATTTGACACTATCAAATGTTCAGTCTTCATTTCCATGATCTCACTTGATGTGTCTTGTTAAGATATGCTTCCTATTCCCCAAAGTCAAGGGGAAAATTTGTATACTTAAAAAAAATTTCTTTTCTGATTTATAAAATAAATTTATATATTTACATCGAATTTTATAAAAACTGTTTTTCTAATGTCGATAATCATTTGTCCCATCACTTATTAAATTGTCCATTCTTTTTCCAAAGACCTATTTTGACTCTTCTGTGATATATTAATAACTTTTATACACATGTGGATATGTGTCTTAGCTTTCTGTTCTATGCCATTTATTTATTTATTTATCACCATGTCAGAATCTTACCACAAATTATTCTAATGCCTTCAGTTTGTAAGACCTTTATTTATCCTAAGTCAAATATACCACTCTACTGATTTTTAATCATAAATGTTTTGGATAATCTTGGTTCTTTGGACTTCCATAAAAATTTTAGTTTTAAGTTATCAAGTCAATAATAACTTTGTTGTGATGTTGGTTAGAATTGCAATGACTATATAAATTTGGGTAGAATTGAAATCTTTATGAAGTTAGTGCAATCTCTACAAACATAACTATTTTGTACTTCCCTAATATTTTAATTAAATATTTTATACATTTTTTATTTCTTTTGAAAATTTAATCCTAGAGAACTACCTCATGTTCTCCCCTTCAAATCTTTACCATTCATTTACTTTGTTTATCAAAATGTCCTTTCTAAAACTTCTGGTACAATGTTTAACAGAATAAGGGATCATGATGTGATTTTAATAAAAGTATGCCTGCTTTCCTTCGGTTAGTATTTTGTAAGTGAGACTGAGAATCTGTGCTTTCAACTGAAAAACTTAGTGTATTTACATTATATAAAAATAGTGTAAATATATTCATTTGACTTATGAATACGTTCGAAATTATTCCTACCAAGTAATTTGGGGGTGGTCACTATTTGAGCTTTTTTATTCAATTCCTAATTTTAAAAAAATTAGGGTTCTATTGTTGGTTTTGGCCTCATTCTATTTTTCACCTTTAAGCTTTTTGAAAGATATATATTTTTATTTTTATGCTAAGAGCCATTAACTTGTAACAACACATTTAAACATTTAAAGTTAAATAATACATTTGCACTAATTTGAAATAAACCACGCTGTAATATTGATCACCCCGTCATTGTTATTCCCCCTTTCAAACTTCTGTTTATTTTTTATTCTGTAAATTAAACATAATTATTGATATATACATAGGCAAGTTTTGCTTAGATTTAACTACATTGTTACAGTTTTCTTTATTTATTTGTTCTCTTTGCATACCAGAGATTTATTTTTTAATATTCACAGGGAATTTTGTTAATGAGAGCTTCTTGATAGTAAAAGATTGGAGTTTTATTTGTATAAAATATTTTATTTCACAATCTCTCTTGTTAAAGAATTACATGACATAAGAATTCTAATTTGACAATTATTTTCTCATAGAACAGTGAAGAAGTTGTTTTCTATCAACCACCCTTGTTGAGATAGTTGCAACTGTCATTGTAGTTCCCTTCAAATAATTTTTTTCTTTCCTATATCTACTTCAAGACTCTTGCCCTTTATCTTTGTTATTTTGCAGTTTGACTATGGTATAGATTTATTTTATTTTCTGTTTGTAGTTCTTATAGTAACAGACAACACAAATCTTTGTCGTTAAATCTATTCTGAATAATTCTCAGCTGTTGTTTCTTTCAAGAAAATTTCATCATTCCCTACTGTCTACCCTATTATCTCATTCAGGAACTCTGAAACATGTTTACTTCTATTTCTAAATTTCCACTTCTTTATCTCTCTTTGATACATTATTTTTAAATTTTGTATAGTTAAAACTGCGTGTTTTTATCTTCTGTCATGGTTAGTCTGCTATTAAATATTTACTTACAATTATAATTTCTATTGTTATCTTTTATTTTTTTTCATTGCTTTTTGCTATGTATTGTATACTCTCTGGTATTTCCTTAAGTATACTGAACATGCTTATTTCACATTTTCCACCTGATAATTTTACTGTGAGATTAAGTGGGAAATTGATTGATTTGCTTGAAATATCTGCTAATACATATTTTTCCATGGTTCTTTGAAATAAGTTTAGCAGTGTTCAATTATATTACAGTTAAAAATAATGTTAAACAAGTTTTTAACAAATAGTTCTGGCATAACAGTCTTAAAAAATATGAACTTCTTAAGACTATGACACCCATATCTTACGTCAAGTGTAGAAATAAATTAAATCGTTTTCTTACATAGATTTAAAAAAAAAAATTGCAAGAAACACGCAACTACTTGTACTATCCTCAGTTAAGAAGGAGTTTCTCAACCCAGGCAGAAGACTCAAAGGATATATAAAAATAAAATTTGGGATATAGAAAATATACCATGAAAAATCTATTAATAATAGATTATGAAAAATACATTTGTGATGACAATGTAATATGCAGAATATTTAAGTATTAATAAAAAAATAGTCCAATGAGAAAATGGACAATGATAGCCAAGCACAACCACCACAAAAAAATAAAACCTCAAATTTAAGCTAATGATTAACAATTCTTTCCATGAGTATTCTATGAGGCATATTTTAGGGGGTCTTCCTCATGGAGTAGCTGTGTTTTGCCTCTGTCAAGCATCTATTACATAAAATTTTTCTTTGTTAAATAGAATTATTTTTTAAGGTTTCACATTACAGATATGATCTTCAGTTCCAAAAGTATTGTAGCTTACATATGTGTATGAAATATCAAAGGAAATTTCCTTTTTCTTCACTACCAACCAAACTAACGATGAGAAAGAAAATTCTCCCTTCAGTCTGGCATTGTTGAGTAAGTTTTTTCTACATACTGTCTTTGCACGGCTTGGTCTTCATTAAGACTCTATCCTTGGCAGTGCGTGGTGACTCACACCTGTAGTCATAGCACTTTGGGAGACGGAAGCGGGTGGATCACCTGAGGTCAGGAGCTCAAGACCAGCCTGGCCAATATGGTTAAACTACTTCTATACCAAAAATACAAAAATTAGCCCGGCATGGTGGCAGGTGGCAGGAGCCTTTAATCCCAGCTACTTGGGAGGCTGAAGCAGGAGAATTATTTGAACCTGGGAGGTGGACGTTGCAGTAAACTGAGATGATGCCACTGCACTCCAGCCTGGGTAGCAGAGTGAGACTCCATCACACGCGCGCGCGCGCGCACACACACACACACACACACACACGTGTGAAGACTCTATACTCTATTATATGTGGGGCACACAATATTTAAACCTCCCAGACCTCTGGTTATGCTCAGGACATGTGTGAGAGGCGCTATTATCTTAATTCCTTTGCCGTGTATTCCTGGCCTTAGAGAAATCTTATTACATTTTTAGAGTCTTGTCTAATCATTTAAAAGACTTCATTTGGTTTTATGTAGCAATTTTATCTATGTTTTAGCAGAAGAGTTTTAGGTTATCTAGCTTTCCATGTATTCTAATAATGGAATTTCATTGTTTCTTTATATTTTGATTATATTTCAGATGGGTAGATTTGTCCAGATCTTCTACAAGTTATGATATACTGTCAGACAGTTCTTGTGACCCATTTACTTTACACGAACTCTAGGTCAGAAGCGCTGCTTTGAAGAAAGATTGTGAATTGCCACACTGTCTTCCACAATGGTTGAACTAATTTACACTCACACCAACAGTGTAAAAGCATCCTCTCCACATCTCTCCACATCCTCTCTACCATCCACATCCTCTCCAGCATCTGTTGTTTCCTGACTTTTTAACGATCACAATTCTAAGTGGTGTGAGATTGTATCTCATTGTGGTTTGGATTTCCATTTCTCTGAGGACCAGTGATGAGGAGCGTTTTTGCATATGTTTGTTGGCTCTGTATAAATGTCATCATTTGAGAAGTGTCTGTTCATATCCTTTGCCCACTTTTTGATGGGGTTGTTTTTTTCTTGTAAATTTGTTTAAGTTCCTTGTAGATTCTGGATACTAGTCCTTTGTCAGATCAGTAGATTGTAAAGATTTTCTCCCATTCTGTAGGATGCCCTTTCATTCTGATGATAGTTTATTTTGCTGTGCAGAAGCTCTTTAGTTTAATTGTATCCCATTTGTCTATTTTGGCTATTGCTGCCAATGCTTTTGGTGTTTTAATCATTAAAGCTTTGCCCATGCCTATGTCCTGAATGGCATTGCCTAGGTTTTCTTCTAGGGTTTTTATAGTGTTAGGTCTTTCATCTATCTTGAGTTAATTTTTGTATATGGTGTAAGGAAGGGATCCAGTTTCAGCTTTCTACATATGGCTAACCAGTTTTCCCAGCACATTTAGTAAATAAGGAATCCTTTCTCCATTGTTTGTTTTTGTCAGGTTTGTCAAAGATCAGATGGTTTTGGATGTGTGGCATTATTTCTGAGGCCTCTGTTCTGTTCCATTAGTTTATACATCTGTTTTAGTACCAGTACCATACTGTTTTAGTTACTATAGCCTTGTAGTAGAGTTTGAAGTCAGGTAGCATGATATCACCAGCTTTGTTCTTTTTGCTTAGTATTGTCTTGGCTATGTGGGCTCTTTTTTGGTTTCATGTGAACTTTAAAGTAATTTTTTCCAGTTCTGTGAAGAAAGTCAGTGGTAGCTTGATGAAGATAGTATTGAATCTACAAATTATCTTGGGCAGTATGGCCATTTTCACGATACTGATTCTTCCTATCCATGAGCATAGACTGTTCTTCCATTTATTTCCATCCTCTTGTATTTCGTTGAGCAGTGGTTTGTAATTCTCTTTAAAGAAGTCCTTCACATCCCTTGTAAGTTGGATTTCTATGTATTTTATTATCTTGGTAGTAATTGTGAATGGGAGTTCACTCATGATTTGGCTCTCTGTTTGTCTATTATTGGTGTATAGGAATGCTTGTGATGTTTGCACATTGATTTTGTATCCCGAGGGTTTGCTGAAGTTGCTTATCAGCTTAAGGAGATTTGGGGCTGAGACAATGGGGTTTTCTAAATATACAATAATGTCATCTGGAAACAGAGACAATTTGACTTCCTCTTTTCCTAATTGAATGCCCTTTATTGCTTTCTCTTGCCTGACTGCCGTAGCCAGAACTTCCAACATTATGTTGAATAGGAATGGTGAGAGAGGGCATCCTTGTCTTGTGCTGGTTTTCAAAGGGAATACTTCCAGTTTTTGCCCATTTGATATTGGCTGTGGGTTTGTCATAAATGGCTCTTATTATTTTGACATACGTTCCATCAACACCTAGTTTATTGGGAGTTTTTAGCATGAAAAGCTGTTTAATTGTGTTGAAGGCCTTTTCTACATCTATTGAGACAATCATGTGGTTTTAGTCATTGGTTCTGTTAATGTGATGGATTACACTTTCTGATTTCTGCATGTTGAACCAGTCTTGCTTCCCAGGGTGGGGATGCCACCTTGATCATAGTGGATACGCTTTTTGATGTGCTGCTGAATTCAGTTTGCCAGTATGTTATTAAGGATTTTCACATTGATGTTCTTCAGGGATATTGGTCTAAAAT
>NW_012101798.1:2230930-2244850 GCF_000951045.1 Mandrillus leucophaeus
GATCCTTGAGGAATCGCCATACTGTTTTCCATAATGGTTGAACTAGTTTACAATCCCACCAACAGTGTAAAAGTGTTCCTATTTCTCCACATCCTTTCCTGTTGGATCGATGGTGATATCTTCTTTATCATGTTTTACTGCATCTATTTGATTCTTCTCTCTTTTCTTCTTTATTAGTCTTGCTTGTAGTCTATCTATTTTGTTCATCTTTTCAAAAAACCAACTTCTGGACTCATTGATTTTTTGAAGAGTCTTTTTTTGTGTGTGTGTCTCTCCTTTAGTTCTGCTTTGATCTTAGTTTTTTCTTGCCTTCTGCTAGTTTTTGAATTTGTTTGCTCTTGCTTCTCTACTTCTATTAATTGTGATGTTAGGGTGCCGATTTTAGATCTTTCCTGCTTTGCCTTATGCGCATTTAGTGCTATAAATTTCCCTGCACACACTGCTTTAAATGTGTCCCAGAGATTCTGGTACATTGTGTCTTTGTTCTCATTGGTTTCAAAGAACATCTCTATTTCTGCCTTCATTTCATTATTTACCCAGTAGTCATTCAGGAGCAGGTTGTTCAGTTTCCATGTAGTTGTGTGGTTTTGAGTTAGTTTGTTGATCCTGAGTTCTAATTTGATTGTACTGTGGGTTGAGAAACAGTTTGCTGTGATTTCTGTTCTTTTATATTTACTGAAGAGTGATTTACTACCAATTATATGATCAATTTTAGAATAAGTGTTATGTGGTGCTGAGAGGAATGTATATTCTGTTGATTTGGGGTGGATAGTTCTTAGATGTCTATTAGGTCTGTTTGGTCCAGAGCTGTGTTCAAGTCCTGGGTATCCTTCTTAACCTTCTGTCTTATTGATCTGTCTAATATTGACAGTGGGGTGTTAAAGTCTCTCGTAATTATTTGTGGGAGTCTAAGTCTCTTTGTGGGTCTCTAAGGACTTGCTTTATGAATCTGGATGCCCCTGTATTGGTTCATATATATTTAGGATAGTTATCTCCTCTTGGTGAATTGATCTCTTTACCATTATGTAATGGCCTCCTTTGTCTCTTTTGATCTTTGTTGGTTTAAAGTCCGTTTTATCAGATACTAGGATTGTAATCCCCGATTTTTTGTGCTTTCTATTTGCTAGATCTTCCTCCATCCCTTTATTTTGAGCCTATGCGCCTCCTTGTACGTGAGATGGGTCTCCTAAATACAGACATGGGTCTTGACTCTTTATCCAATTTGCCAGCATTTAGCCCATTTACATTTAAGTTTAATACTGTTATGTTTGAATTTGATTCTGTCATAATGATGTTAACTGGTCATTTTGCCCATTAATTGATGCAGTTTCTTCATAGCATCGATGGCCTTTACCATTTGGCATGTGTTTTGCAGTGGCTGGTACCAGTTGTTCTTTTCCATGTTTAGTGCTTCCTTTAGGAACTCTTGTAAGGCAGGCCTGGTGGTGACAAAATCTCTCAGCATTTGCTTGTCTGTGAAGGATTTTATTTCTCCTTCACTTATGAAGCTTAATTTGGGTGGATATGAAATTCTGGGTTGAAAATTATTTTGTTTAAGAATGTCGATTATTGGCCTCCACTCTGTTCTGGCTTGTAGGGTCTCTGCTGAGAGATCTGCTGTTAGTCTGATGGGCTTCCCTTTATGGGTAACCTGACCTTTCTCTCTGGCTGCCCTTAATATTTTTTCCTTCATTTCAACCTTGGTGAATCTGACAGTTATATGTCTTGGGGTTGTTCTTCTCAAGGAGTTTCTTTGTGGTGTTCTCTGTATTTCCTGAATTTGAATGCTGGCTTGCCTTGCTAGGTTAGGGAAGTTCTCCTAGGTAATATCCTGAAGAGTGTTTTCTAACTTGGTTCCATTCTCCCTGTGTCTTTCCTGTACACCAATCAAATGTGCATTTGGTCTTTTCACATAGTCCCGTGTTTCTTGGAGGTTTTGTTCATTTCTTTTTGCTCTTTTTTCTTTAATCTTGTCTTCTAACTTTATTTCATTAATTTGTTCTTCAATCACTGATACTTTTCTTCCACTTGATTGAATTGGCTATTGAAGCTTGTGCATGCATCATGAAGTTCTCATGCTGTGGTTTTCAGCTCCATCAGGTCATTTAAGGTCTTCTCTACACTCTTTATTCTAGTTAGCCATTCATCTAACCTTTTTTCAAGGTTTTTAGCTTCCTTGCAATGGGTTAGAACATGCTCTTTTAGTTTGGAGAAATTTGTTATTACAGACCTTCTGAAGCCTACTTCTGTCAGCTCATCAAACGTATTCTCTGTCCAGTTTTGTTCCCTGGCTGGTGAGGAGCTGCAGTCTTTTGCAGGAGAAGAGGCACTCTGTTTTTTGGAATTTTCAGCTTTTCTACTCTAGTTTCTCACCATCTTCGTGGTTTTATTTACCTTTGGTCTTTGTTGTTGGTGACCTACAGATAGGGTTTTGGTGTGGATGTCCTTTTTGCTGATATTGATGTTATTTCTTTCTGTTTGTTAATTTTCCTTCTAACAGTCAGATCCCTCAGCTGCAGGTCTGCTGGAGTTTGCTGGAAGTCCACTCTAGACTCTGTTTTCCTGGGTATCACCAGCAGAGGCTGAAGAACAGCAAATATTGCTGCCAGATCCTTCCTCTGGAAGTTTTGTCCCAGAGGGGCACCCATCTATTTGAGGTGTCTGTCGGCCCCTACAGGGAGGCATTTCCCAGTCAGGCTACACAGGGGTCAGGGACTCACTTGAGGAGGCAGTCTGTCTGTTCTCGGAGCTCGATCGCCTTGCTAAGAGAACCACTGCTCTCTTCAGGGCTGTCAGACAGGTATGATTAAGTCTGCAGAAACTGTCTGCTGCCTTTTGTTCTACTATGCCCTGCCCCCAGCAGTGGAATCTATAGAGGCAATAGGCCTTGTTGACCTGCAGTGGGCTCCGCCCAGTTTTTGCTTCTAGGCCTCTGTTTACACTGTGAGCTACTCAAGCCTCAGCAATGGTGGACACCCCTGCTCCTACCAATCTGCAACATTGCAGGTCAATTTCAGACTGCTGCGCTAGCAGTGAGCAAGTCTCTGTGATCCTGGGACCCACCGAGCCACGCACAGGAGGGTATCTCCTTGTCTGTAGGTTGCATAGTATTTAGTCAGGAGTGTACAGTTTCTCCAGGTACAGTTTGTCACAGCTTCCCTTGGCTAGGAAAGGGAAATCCTTCGACCTCTTGAGCTGCCTGGATGAGGTGACAACCCGCCCTGCTTTTCCTGGATGAGGCGACACCCCGCCCTGCTTCAGCTCACCCTCCATGGTCTGCACCCACTGTCCAACCAGTCCCAATGAAATGAACCAGGTACTTCAGTTGGAAATGCAGGAATCACTCGTCTTCTGCATCGATCTCGCTGGGAGCCGCAGACTGGAGCTGGTCCTATTTGGCCATCTTGGAAGCGCTGTCTTCAGGATGTTATTTTTTAAATGTCTAGCACTAGAGTTTCTTTGACCAATTAGATGGTGAATCTTTTTTCAATGTGAAGATCCTTTTGGATACACCTCCACTTCAGCATGAAACATTTGATTATAAGCTTCATTCACTTGGCATAATATTTTCTTCATTTTTAATAAATATTTTATTTTAGAGCATTTTTAAATTCACAAAAAATGTTGCAAAGAGGTTATATAAACATTTTATATACTACACACTTAACTTTCTCCATTGCCTTCCCAATTAGAATATACTGCTTATGCACAGTTCCTTAATGCCTTTAATTTTAAAACTTACTTGAGTCACTATATTTACCCCAAATCTTTCAGTAAGGTAATTTTACACATTTATAAGGTTAGATGTTTTTGTAGCATTTTATATTATATCTTGGAATTCCCTGCTCTCCTAAATTATTTAAAAATATGTTCATACATTATGTTTTTATTTTTGGTGCCATAATATTGTATGGTTTTTAACAAAAGCATAGTGTCATTATTCACTATTACAGTATCATATAGAATAGTTTTACCATTCTGAAGCATTCACTGTACTTCCCCTACTCAAAACATACCCCTCCCCAAAATCCTGGCAAGCACTTATCTATAATTTCTATAGTTTTGCATTTTCCGGGATACTAGCTGAATAGAATAGTGCAGTATGTTGTCTTTTCACATAGACGAAATTCACCAAGAAATATGCACTTAAAAATTATCTAGGCTGGGTCCAGTGGCTCACACCTGTAATCCCAGCAATTTGGGGGGGTGGGGCAGGTGGATCACTTGAACTCAGGAGTTAAAGACCAGCCTGGGAAATATGGCAAAACTCTGTCTCTACCAAAAATACAAAAATTAGGTGGGCTTGAAGGCACGTTCCTGTAGTCCCAGCTACCTGGGACGCTGAGGTGGGAGACATCTTGAACCCAGAAGGTGGATGTTGCAGTGAGCCTAGAATATGCCACTGCACTTCAGCCTGGGTGACAGAACAATACCTTGTCTCAAAACAAACAAACAAACAAACAAACAAACAACCAAAAAATCTATGTATTTGTATTTTCATGGATTGAAAACTCCTTCCTTTTTTTCACTGAATTGATTTCCATTCTATGCAATATACCGCATTTGCTTAATAATTTACCTTTCAAAAGGATATTTTGGTTGCTTTCAGTTTTGAGTGTTCATGAAGAGATCTGCTCTCAATATTTTTGTGCATATTTTTATATGGACATCAGTTTTCAAATCAGTTGAGCAAAATTTCTGAGCTAAAATAAATAAATTTAGCTTTGTAAAACCTGCTAAACTATATCAAAATAAAGATGACATTTTATATTCCCACCAGGAAGGAATAAGGGTTTTTGTTGCTCTGTAACCTTGTTAGTAGATTCTTAAATTTTTGGATTTCAGCCATTCTAATAGATATGTGTTTGTATCTCATTTTTTTTTTAAATTTTTCATTTGCAGTCATCTAATGGCAAAAAGCTCGAAGATAGTCTTCTTTGAATCCATGTCACATATCCAGGGCATGATGATTCAAGACATGAGATCCCAAGACCTTGAGTAGCTCCACCCCTGTGACTCCGAAGGGTACCATACCCACCACTGCTTATTGGGATGGCATTGAGAGCCTGTGGCTTTTCCAGGAACACTGCACAACCTGTCAGTGGATTTAACTTTCTGGGGTGTGAAGCATGGTGGCCCTATCTCACACTCTACTAGGCCATGTGCCAGTGCAGATTCTGTGTTGGAGCTCCAACCCCACATTTCCCCTCTCCACTGCCCTAGTAAAGGTTCTCCATGAGAGCTCTGCCCCTGCAGTAGACTTCTGCCTGGAAATCCATGTGCTTGATACATGTTCTGAATCTAGGCAGAGGTTCCCAAATCTCAACTCTTGACTTCTGTGCACCCAGAGACCCAATACCACATGGAAGCCATCAAAGGTTGGGGCCTGTGTCCTGGGCCTGGCCCATGAAACCATTTCTCCTTCCTAGGTCTCCAGACCTGTGATGGGAGGGGATATCATGAAGGTTCTGACATGCTCTGGAGACATTTTCCCCATCGACATGGCTACTAACATCTGGCTCCTCTTATGCAAACTTCGGCAGACAGCTTGAATTTCTCCCCATATATATATATTTTTTTATTTTCTACCACATGGTCAGGTTGCAAATTTTCCAAAATTTTATGCTCTACTTTTCTTTTAAACATAAGTTTTAATTTCAGACCATTTCTTTGTGAATGCATATGACTGTATGAGCAGCCAGGTGACCTCTTGAATACTTTGGTGCTTAGAAATTTCTTCTGCCAGATACCATAAATTATATCTCTCAAGTTCAAAGTTCCATAGATCTCTAGGAGGGGAAAATTGTCACCAGTCTCTTTGTTAAAGCATAACAAGAGTAACCTGTATTCCAGTTCCCAATAAGTTCCTCATTTTCATCTGAGACCACCTCAACTTTGACTTCATTGTTCATATCACCATCAGCATTTTGGTCAAAACCATTCAACAAGTCTCTAGGAAGTTCCAAATGTTCTACATCATTCTTTCTTTTATTGAACACTCCAAACTCTTTCAACCTCTGTCCATTACCAAGTTCAAAAATCACTTCTACATTTTCAGGTAGAAATGCCCCTCATTCCTGGTACCATAATAGAAATGCCCTTCATTCCTGGTACCAATTTTCTGTATTTGTTCTCACACTACTATAAAGAACTACCTGAGACTGGGTAATTTATGAAGAAAAGAGATTTAATTGACTTATATTTCCACAGACTTAAAAGGAAGCACGACTGGGAGGTCTCAGGAAACTTACAATCTTGGAGGAAAAGTAAGGAGGAAGCTCTTCACATGGTGGGAGGAGAGAGAGAGAACCAAAGGGGAAGTGTCACACACTTCAAACAACCAGATAGTGTGAGAACTTAATATCATGAGACAAGAAAAAGGGAAGTTCACCCTCAAGATTCAATCACTTCCCACAATTCCCCTCCCAGAACATGTGGGGGTTACAAATTGAGATGGAATTTGGGTAAGGACACAGACCCAACCCATATCATCCAGTGTGATGATGAATAGTGGGGATGAAAGAACATTCTAATTCCGATTATTTTGTTTGTCTTTGACTCTTTTTAGGCTTAATGTGCTTCTCTTAGTCTAGTTTTCCAGAGGAGAAACTGGAGTTGTTATTTTAAATCTTTCCTATTTTCTAATATGTGCATGTAATACTATAATTTTCAAGGTACTCTTTGCACTGTATCCTACAAATTTTGATAAATTGTATTTTCATTTTCATATAGTTGAAATTGCTTTTATCTGATACTTCTTTTTTGACCAAAGTGCTAGTTAGAAATGTGTTTTTAAAAATCTCTGAGGTTTTGCAGCTTTGTATAAAAATTCCTAGTTTAAATCCTTTGTCATCTGAGGACATGCTTGTATAGTTTATATTCTTTCCATTTGTTAAGGTGTGTTTTATGGCTAAGAATATGGGTTAATCATGGAGAATGTCACGTGTGAGCTTACAAAGAATGTGTACTCTGCTATTGGATGGAAGATTCCATAAATTCCAACAAGATAAATTTGTTCAGTAGTGTTATTTAGGTCATCTTAGGGTGTTGAATTCTTGAATTTAATAGTAGATTTTCCTAATTCTCTTTTGTGTTTTATGAGTTTTGGTTCATATATTTTGACATTTTTTAATTAAGTCATGTTCAGACATATTTGGAATTATATGTCTTCTTGAAGAATTGAAAAATTGACCATTTTATTATAATCTAACATTTATCTTTATCTCTGAGAATCTTCTTTGTTTTCATGTCTGCTTTTCTTGAAATTAATACAGTTACTCCAGCTTTCTTTTGATTAGTGTTAGGATAATACATCTTCCTCTAATCCTTTACTTTCAACCTGAGCCTTTTAATGTAATACCGTGGGTTTCTTGTAGACAATATATAGTTGAGTATTCTTTTAATTACCTCTGACAATTTCTTTTTACTACTTAACTGAGAAATTACCATTACATTTTTTGTTTTTCACAATTTCCTAGTCTCACCACTGTACTCTTCTACCCTTTGGTCCAGTTAGAAGGTGAGAAAGATAACAATAATATTCTCTGTGTGTGTGTGTTTGTGTGTGTGTATTTCCAAGCTGCAGTGTTAGAAAACACACCTTCCATTTCTGATGGTTGAAACTAGGATTGGGAGTCACACAGAGTCTCATCCGTTCTCACCATAAATTTCTCTTATTTCTTTGGCAGATGTCTTTTGAGTAATTTTAATTAAGATTTTATCAAATTTCTTGTTTGATTTCTACGGTTAAAGTTGTTACTGGTATTTATAGTGTTTCTTCATTTTACTAGATATTCAGAATATTTAATAGGATATGGCTTGGCTTTGCCATTCCTACTTAGAAATCTAAAAAGTTAAAGTTGTATAGGTTGAATTTATTGCTTGGGTAAAATAAACAAACACACAAAAACTTGCAGTACCAGTTTTTTGTTTTTGTTTTTGTTTTTGTTTTTTTCTGAAATGGGAAGTTGATAATCTTTTCAACTTGGATAAATCCACATAATTTTCTTACTTTCATCTTGAAAGTGGGATTATTTTGCAAAACACATATTTATACGCAGCCTGTACTTTCTGCATTCCATGTCTTAACTAATAGTGCACCAACCAACAACGTTATTTGAATTTGAATGTTGGTAACCATTTATTATATCTAATCTCAATGACACCCACATTTTTAGCAGTAATTACACCTATACCTACAACCTTACATGTCTCCTCCCTTTTGCTTGCATTCCTGCTGCCCCAAGCGAAGCCCTGAGTTTTGCTTATTTGAACTTCTTTAAAGTGTCATATTAAAGTAACTGTTTCCTAAAGGATCCTGCTGTTATAGCTGTTACATGTCAAGTTCATCTTTTGTACAGTTGATATGGGATTTAATTTCTCAAAAAGAAAAAAATCATTTTTTAGCTTTTTTGAAATGTTAATTAGGTTGGCTTGATCATTCCACAAATGTGTAAGTGTATCGAAACATCACATCGTACCTCATAAATATGGACAATTTTTATTTGTCAATTTTAAATAAAATGAAATTTAAAAGTTGAAATCATTGCTTAAACTCAAATAATTATCATTAATTTTAAAGTTATTAATTATTTAGGATCAACTGACCTAAAAAGTTTGCATGTACCTCTATATTCCTTAAGCTCCAGTCATTAAGATATATTAAGATATAGCCCTGTTTCCTAGATCACTATGAGCTTTCTTGGGTCCGTATCTTTGCCTATGCTTTCCTGTTTATCCTCCAACAACAGTCTCATTTGAGCTATGAAGATATCTTCTAGCTTATCGCCATATTTTAGTCCATTATATCTTTGATCTAATAAAGATATTACTTAATGTAACCTCACCAATGTGAATAATTAGTTTCCTTGCAAATAGTATAATAAGTAGGCATCATCTTAGCTGCTACTACACATTTGGAGTTCACTTTATAGTGTTTTAATGTAGAATAAAGGAAGAGCATTGAGTGAACTTTGTGAAATAGGTTTATAAGGACAGGAACATTAAAGACTGACATCAAACATATTTATGTCTTTGCACAATAATATATATTAAAATATAACATCATAAGAGTATATGTTAACTACAATGTGATTTGGAAATAATGCAGCTTACTAAGAATATAAAATTTTGATTTTGATAAAAATATAAATATATGTGAATTCATAAAGAAGAATGTAAATAAGTTTTAGGAAAAATATATTTGAAACATAAGAAAAATATTTTTAGATTACCGCTTCTTAACCAAACAAAAGGTTTCCAAGAAAATAATTTCCTTCAAAGAACTATACAATAAGATCTTAAAGTAAGTTAAAAAAAAAATGGATGTCTTAATTCTAATATTCTTAGTGAATAGAATAAAAAACAGAATTTCAGAATATTTTTCTACCTTGAGAAATTTTAGCTAAACTTTATTTTATCATGGTCTCTGTTGTTCTTTGAAAACATTAGCAAGACAGGTAACAGCTGAAAGGGCGTATGCTTGTGTACAGTTGACCCTCTGTTATCTGTGGGTTCCACATTTGTGGATTCAACAAATACTCTTCAAAAAATTGCATCTGTACTGAAAATGCACAGGTTGTTTTTAGTATCACAAAAGTTTACTGTTTAAGTTATTTTTTGAACATCTACTAGAAAAGAAAAAAAGTTATTCTTACAATGAAAATTTAAAACACTCAAAGTATTAATAGTTCCATCCAATAGTCTTGATCTTTGTTATTATGACAAATATTTCAGACACAGAAAATTTTATTTTATTTTCCAGTGAGATTAGTTGAATTGGTAACAGCGTGTCAAAACATCTTCAAGCTGGGTGCGAGGGTACATGTTTCTTCATATTACTTTCTCTCTCCTTCTTTTCTTTTTTTTTTTTTTTCTCTGTCACCCAGGTTGGAGTGCAGTGGTGTGATCACTCACTGCAGTCTCCAAACTCTTGGGTTCAAGTGATGCTCCTGAGTAGTTGGGATTACAGGAATGTACAGCTTTTTTTTTTTTTTTTTAAAACAGACAGGGTCTCATTATGTTGCCCACGCTTAACTTTGCTGTTCTATTTTTTTTTTTTTTTATTTCTAATGTTTACTTTAGGCTCATGGGTACACGTGAAGGTTTGTTATATAGGCAAACTCATGTCATGCGGGTTTGCTGTACAGATTATTATATCACCCATCTATTAAGCCTAGTACCCAATTGTATTTTTTCTGTTTCTCTTCCACCCCTGATGCTTCACTCTCAAGTAAATGGCAGTATCTGTTGTTTCTTTCTTTGTATTCATGAGCTCCTATCATTTTGCTTCCACTTATAAGTGAGAACACACAGTAATTGGTTTTCTGTTCTTGCACTAGTTTTCTAAAGATAATGGTCTCCAACCCCATTCATGTTCTTGCAAAGGGCATGCCCTCATTCTTTCTATGGCTGCATAGTTCTAACTGGTCTTTCTGTACTACATTTTCCTTGTTAAATCTGTCACTGATGGGCACTTAGGTTGATTCTATTTCTTTTCTACTGTGAATAGTGCTGCAATAAAATATTCATATGCATGTATCTTTATGGTAGCATAATTTACATTACTCTGGGTATATATCCAGTAGTGGGATTTCTAGTTTAAATGGTAGTTCTGCTTTTAGCTCTTTGAGGAATCACCATACAGCTTTCAACAATGGTTGAACTAATTTACACTCCCACCAACCGTGTATAAGTGCTCCCTTTCTTTCTGTAACCTCATCAGCATTTTTTATTTTTTGACTTTTTAAAAATAGCCATTCTGACTGGTGTGAGATGCTATCTCATTGTGATTTTGATTTGTATTTCTCTAACGATCTGTAATGTTGAGCTTTGTTTTTCATATATTTGTTGGCTGCATATATATCTGCTTTTGAAAAGTGTCTGTTCATCTTCTCTGCCCAATTTTTAATAGGGTTGTTTCTTTTTTTCTTGTATCTTTAAGTTCCTTATAGATGATGGATATTAGACCTTTGTCAGATGCAATACTTTGCAAATATTTTATCCCATTTTGTGTGCAGGTTGTCTGTTTACCCTTTTGATAGTTTTTTTTTTTTTTGGCTGTGCAGAAGTTATTAAGTTTAATTAGATTGCATTTGTCAATTTTTTGCTTTTGATGTGATTGCTTTTGATGTCTTTGTCATGAAATCTTTGCCCATTCCTAGGTCCAGGATGGTATTGCCTATGCTGTCTTCAAGGGATTTTACTGGTTTTTACCTTTAAGTCTTTAATTCGTCTTGAGTTGATTTTTGTATGTGGTATAAGGAAGGACTCTAGCTTCAATCTTCAGCACATGGCTAGCAGCCTTGCTTCTGTGATCTCTATTCTATTCCATTGGCCTATGTGTCTGTTTTTGTATCAATACCATGCTGCCTTGATTACTGTAGCCCTGTAGTATGCTTTGAAGATAGGTAGCATGAGGCCTGGAGCTTTGTTCTTTTTGCTTAGGATTGCCTTGGATATTCAGGCTCCATTTTGGTTCTATATAAATTTTAAAACATTTTTTCTAGTTATGTAAAGAATCTCATTATACTTTGATAAAAATCGCATTCAATCTTTACTTTGGGGAGTATGGCCGTTTTGATGATATTGATTCTTCCTCTCTGTGAGCATGGGATGTTTTTTCCATTTGTTTGTGTCTTCTCTGATTACTTGGAGCTGTGTTTTGTAATTCTCATTTTAGAAATATTTAACCTCCCTGGTTAGCTGTATTCCTAGGTATTTTATTCTTTTTTTGTGGCAATTGTGAATAGGATTTCCTTCCTGATTTGGCTCTCAGCTTGGCTGCTATTAGTGTATAAGAATGTTAGTGATTTTTGTACATTTATATTCTAAAACATTGCTGACAGTGTTTATCATCTGATGGAGATTTTGGGCCAAGACTATGAGGTTTTCTAGATATAGAATCATCTCATCTGCAAACAGGAATACATGAACTTTCTTTTTTCCTATTTAGATGACCTTAATTTATTTCTCTTGCCTGATTACCCTGGATAGGACTTCTAGTACTATGTTAAAAACAAGTGGTGAGAGAGGGATCCTTGTCTTGTACCAGTTTACAAGGGGAATGCTTCCAGCTTTTGCCCATTCAGTGTGATGATGACTGTGCATTTGTCGTGGATGGCTCTTATTATTTTGTGGTACATTCCTTTGATACCTAGTTTATTGAGAGTTTTTAACATGAAGCAATGTTGAATTTTATCAAAAACTGTTTCTACCTCTATTGAGATAATCATGTAGTTTTTGTCTTTAGTTCTTTTTACATGATGAATCACATTGATTGATTTGCATATTTTGAACCAGCCTTGTATCTCAGGGGTGAAGCCTACTTGATTGTGGTAGATTAGTTTTCTAATGTGCTGCTGGATTCAGTTTGCAAGTATTTTGTTGAGGATTTTTGCATTGATGTTCATCAAGATATTGGTATGAAGTTTTGTGTGTGTGTCTCTGGGCGGTTTTGGTATCAAAATGATGCTGGCCTCAGAATGAGCTGAGCAGGAGTTCCTACTCCTCAAGGTTTTGGAATAATTTCAGTACGAATGGTACCAGTTCTTCTGTGTACCTCTGGTAGAATTAGGCGGTGACTCGATCTTGTCCTGGGAATTTTTTGTTGTCGTTGGTAGGGTTTTCAATACTGATTCAATTTCAGAGCTCATTATTGGTCTATTCAGGAAATGAATTTCTTTCTGGTTCAGTTTATGGGAGTGTGTGTCCAAGAATTTAGCTATCTCTCCTGGATTTTCTAATTTGTATGCAGAGGTGTTCATTGTAGTTTCTGATGGTTATTTTTATTTCTGTGGGGTCTACTTCATCATTTCCAATTGTATTTATTTGGATCTTCTCTCTTTTCTTATCAGTCTAGCTGGTAGTCTATGTACCTTATTAACATTTTCAAGAAACCAATTCCTGTATTTGTTGATCTTTTGAATGGTTTTTCATGTCTGGATTTTCCTTCAGTTCAGTTCTAATTTCAGTTATATTTGTTTTCTGCTAGCTTTGGGGTTGTTCTTGTTTCTCTATTTTTTTTTTCAGTTGTGATGTTAAGTCACTAATTTGAGATTTTTCTAACTTTTTCAGGTGGACTTTCAGTGCTATGCATTTCCCTGTTAACACTGCCTTAGTTGTGTCCCAGAGAGTCTTGTATGTTGTATCTTCATTCTCATTAGTTTCAAAGAACTTCTTGATTTCTGCCTTAATTTCATTATTTACCCAAAAGTAATTCAGGAGCATGTTATTTAGTTTCCATGTAACTACATGGTTTTGAGGAACTTTATTAGTGTTTACTTCTGTTTTTATTGCACTGTGATCCAGGAATGTGTTTGGTATGATTTCAGTTCTTTTTCATTTGCTGAGGATTGTTTTATGTCCAATTATGTGACTGATTTTAGACTACACGCCATGTAGTGATGAAAAGAATATGCATTTTGTTGTTTTGGAGTAGAGAGTTCTGCAGAAGTCTATCAAATTCATTTGGTTGGATGTTGAGTTCAGTTCCTGAATATGTTTGATAATTTTCTGCCTCGATGACCTGTTTAATACTGTCAGTGGGGTATTGAAGTCTCCCACTATTATAGTTTGGTAGTCTCTGTCTCTTGGAAGGTTTTTAAGAACTTGCTCCATGAATCTGAGTGCTCCTGAATTGGGAGTATATATATTTATGATACTTAGGTCTTCTTGTTAAACTGATCTCTTTACCATTATGTAATGGCCTCCTTTGTCTTTTTTTTTTTTTTTTAATCTTTTTGTTGTTTTAAAGTACGTTTTGTCTGAATTTAGTACTGCAACATTGCCTTTTTTATCTTTTCCATTTGCATGGTAGATTTTCCTCCATCTCTTTACTTTGAGCCTATTGATGTCATTAAGTGTGAGATGTGTCTCTTGAAGACAGGACCCCATGTGTCTTGCTTTTTTTTTTTTTTTTTT
>NW_012101798.1:2244900-2252614 GCF_000951045.1 Mandrillus leucophaeus
TTTTTTTTTTTTTTTTTTTCCCCAGCTTGCCATTCTGTGCCTTTTAACTGGGACATTTAGCCCATTTACATTAAAGATTGGTATTGATATATGTGAATTTGATCCTGTCATTGTGCTGTTATGTAGTTATTATGCTGGCTTGTTTTTTTGTTTGTTTGTTTTTGTTTTTGTTTTTGTTGTATTGTTTTGTTTTTGTTTTATTGAGAGAGTCTCGCTCTGTCGCCCAGGCTGGGGTGCAGTGGTACGATCTCGCCTCACTGCAAGCTTCACCTCCTGGGTTCATGCCATTCTCCTGCTTCAGCCTCCTGAATAGCTGGGACTACAGGCGACTGCCACCATGCCTGGCTAATTTTTTGTATTTTTAGTAGAGACGAGGTTTCACCGTGTTAGCCAGGATGGTCTTGATCTCCTGACGTCGTGATATGCCTGCCTCGGCCTCCCAAAGTGCTGGGATTACAGGCGTAAGCCACTGTGTCCGGTCTTGTTTTGCTTTATAATCTCATTTGTCTGTAAATTTAAGTGTGTTTTTGTATTAGCTTTTAAGTCTTTCCTTTCTATATTTTGTGATCCTTTCAAAATCTCTTGTAAAGCAGATCTGATGATAATGAACTTCAGCATTTGCTCATCTGAAAAGGATCTTATTTCTCCTTTGTTGAAGAGGCTTCATTTGGCTGGTTATTAAATTCTTCATTGAAGTTTTTTTTTCTTTAAGAATGTTGAATATAGCCCCCCAGTCTCTTCTGGCTTGCAGTTTCAGCTGAGAGGTCCACTGTTGGCCTGATGAGGTTCCCTTTTCAGGTGACATACCCTTTCAGTCTGTTGTATTCTTTAATTTCAACCTTGCAATAATCTGATAATAATGTGCCTTGAGGATAATCTTCTTGCATAGAACCTTGCAGGAGTCTTCTGTATTTTCTGGATTTGACTGTTGGCCCCTCTAGAAAAGTTTGGGAACTTTTAATGGATGATATCTTGAAATACGTTTTCCAAGTTGTTTGTGTTCTCCTCCTTCCTTTCAGGGATGTCAATGATTTGTAGATTTGGCCTCTTTACGTAATCCCATATTTCTGAGTGGTTTTCTTAATTCCTTTTTGTACTTTTATCTTTATTTTTGTCTGACCGTCTTATTTTAGAGATCCGGTCAAGTTCTGAGATTTATTTCTTCAGCTTGATCTATTCTGCTGTTAATACTCATGATTGTACTGTGAAATTATTGTATTTTGTTTTTCAGCACAATACAACAATTTCACAATCCATTCAGAAATTGCATTGTGGAGATCCAGTAGGTTCTTTTTTATTTTGGTTATTTCGTCCTTCAGTTCCTTTATCGTTTTATTGTGATTTTTAGTTTCCTTGGATTGGGTTTTTTCATTTTCCTGATCTCAATAATCTCCATTACTATTCCTATTCTAAATTCTATTTCTGTCATTTCAGCCAGCTCAGCCTGGTTGAGAACTCCTGTTGGATAACTGGTGCAGTCTTCTGAAGGGCATACAACACTCTGGCCATTTGAGTTACTCTAGTTCTTGCATTTTTTTTTTTTTCCTCATCTCTGCATGTGGGTATTCCTTTAACTGCAGTGTATAGTCAATAAATTCCTTTTCTGGATTTTTTTTTTTTCACAAGGCTGAGGTTTTTGACAAGATCTTTATTTGAACTAACTTCTTGTCTTTGGTTTCACAGGTGGATATGTTAGCAAGTTATTTTGGTGTTGAAGCTTTGGAGTGTAATTCAGTTGACAGCACTCAGGCATATTGGTCAGTTAGTAGATTCTTACTTGGTTATGTGGCTCCCTTATGTTTCATCACACTTGCAGCCACGTTCCCTCTAAATGCTCTGAAAGTGTGGCCTCCTCTACCTTTGAATGTTGGCTGTAGATCATGGATTGGGATTCCTGGGATTCCCATTGCAGCTCTGGAGTAATCTCAGGGTTTATGTTTCTCCCCCATCTTGGAAGCAGCAGGGAAGGGGACCTTAGTTGTGGTTGTGACCAAGGATCTTTTGCTTATCTTCTGGAGAATCCACCCCAGGGAGATGCAGGTCAGCAATTGCTCAGTCCAATCAGCCCAGGGTGGAGGGTCTGTGATGTGTGCCCAAGCCAGAGGTTTCCTATCTGGTAACGAACACGGTGCATGGGTGGGACCCATGGGAGTCAGACTGGCTTTCTCACCTTTGATCAATTGCAGCTTGTTGGAGGTGTGGATGAGGCATTTAGAGTCTTTGCTCCTTCATTATTCCAAGGGTAGCAAGGGCAGTTCAACTACAGAGGCAGTAGCACAGAGGCTTTCACTTGCCCCTGGGGGCTCTGTCCAGGGAGTTGCAGAGCTGCTACTGGCTTGATAGCCTCAGTAGTGGGTGGCTGGAGGCCCAGGCCTGGAGGACCTTCCCAATGAGGAGATGTGGGAATGAGCATCCACATAAAAATCTGGCCACTTTTCTGTGAGGTTGCCGCAGTATGCTGGGGTTTCACTCCAGTTCCTAGTCACCTGAGATTTTCCAGCGCCTGGATGTATTAACAGTGAAGGCTGTGAAACAGTAAAGGTGGTGACCTGAACCTCTCTCTGGGAGCTCCATCCCAGGGAGGTATGAACCTATTGCTGGCCAGAATGCAACTGTAGAAGGTTGCTGCAGACCCTGGTTGGGAGGTCCCACCCAGGGAGGAGGAACAGGATCAGGGACCCACTTGAAACGGCAATCTGTATTTCCGTGCAGCAGTTGTTCTGTGTTGGACATCCACTCCAGCCCTAGGATGTCTTGGACTCTCCCAAATCCAAAGATTGAAATGGCTAAGTTGCCCAAACAGCAAAGATGATCCCCCAGCCCTCTTTCTGGGAGCTCTATCCCAGAAAGGTTGAAACCTCTGTCAGCCAGTGAACACCAGCGGGTTTATCTGGAGACCCCAGTTGAGAGAACCTACCTATTAAAGAGGACTGACATTGGGGACTGGCTTTAAAAAGTAGTCTGGCCACTTTTTTTGTGGTGCAGCTGTGCTGTGCTGGAGGTCTGCTTCAGCACCCAGTTGCCTTGAACGCTCCAAAGCCTGAAGGCTGGAGCAGCTAAGTTACACAAACAACAAAGATGGCAGCCTGCCCCGCCCTCTGGGAACTCCGTGCCAAGGAGGTTTGACACCTCTGTTGGCCAGGGAACTCTGAGGAGGTTAGCTGGATACCCATGATGGTTGGTCCTACCCATTGAGGAGGAACAGAATCAGGGACCGGATTTTAGTCTGGTCACATTTTTGTAGAGCAGTTTGCTGTGCTGGGGGTTCACTTCAGTCCCCGGTTACCTTGAGCTCTCCGAAGCCCCAAAGCTGGAACAGCTAAGTCAGCCAAACCGCAAAGATGAGGGGCTACCCCTCCGCCGGGGAGCTCCATCTCAGAGAGGTGCAATGCTGCTACTAGTAGCTAGCTGGAGTCCCAAGCTAGTGGGTCTTACCTTGTGAAGTGCTGTGGAAGCAGGACCAGCAGACTGTCGCTGCTTATCTCCCTGGATTCAGTCTCTCTGTATGGGGTATGTACGGGTGTCTAACCTCCTGCTTTGTCAGAGTTGCAGCTGCTTTTGATGGAAAGTCTAGAAAGCCTAGATATCTAAGGCTCCTGGGTCTCCACGTGTGCCTGAGTGAGTGTTCTGTCAAAAGTCTACATAGTTCTGTATGTCAGACTGAGGGCCTTGGTAGAGTGGGTTCACAAGGGGTCTTTGAACCCAAGGGTTCAAAGATGCGTGGGAAAAGTGACGGTTCCCAGGGTCTCTTATTCACTCACCGCTTCCCTTGGTGGGAGTGGTTCCCCTGGCTCCACTTCACTCTCAGGTGGACCATCATCCTCCTTGCTTTTCTCCCTTCTTCATGGCTCAAGTTGTTTCCTTGATTAATCCCAATGCATGTACCTGGATGTTTCCATTGAAGGTTGTGCATTTACTTGCCCTCCATTTTTCGCTTCATAGACTGATTTTTTTTTCTTGTCACTGCTACCTAAACAATTTTCTATAACAACTGTTTATATGACATTTGCACTGTATTAGGTATTTTAAGTAATCTGAAGATGATATAAAATATGTGGGAGGATGCGCACAGGTTATATGTAAATGCTATGCCATTTTCTATTAAGGACTTGAGCATCATGGATTTTCATATGTGTGGGAGGTCCTAGAACAAGTCTCCCATGGATACTGAGGGACTACAGAATATATATAATATATATGTGTACGTACATATACACGTGTGTGTGTGTGTGTGTGTATTGGAAAGTCCACTTGAACTAATCATATGCGCTAAGCGAAGGGATAATATTCTTAGAAATGAGAGTAGAAACTTTCATAACTCTGGAAAAAGATTAACTTGTACATTCAATTTCACAGTATTTTATTATTACACTCACAAACCATCCTATTTGTAAAGATTACATAGTAGATAGAGTTTTCTTTTTCTCTTTTTTTTTTTGTGACGGAGTCTCACTCTGTCACCCAGGCTGGAGTGCAGTGGCGCGATCTCAGCTCACTGCAAGCTCCGCCTCCCGGGTTCCCGCCATTCTCCTGCCTCAGCCTCCCGAGTAGCTGGGACTACAGGCGCCCGGATAATTTTTTGTATTTTTAGTAGAGACGGGATTTCACCGTGTTAGCCAGGATGGTCTCAATCTCCTGATCTCGTGATCCGCCCGCCTCAGCCTCCCTAAGTGTTGGGATGACAGGCGTGAGCCACCGCGCCCTGCCGGAGTTTTCTGATTAACCAGGAAAATACTTACTCACCTATATCTGTAAACCCCATCATAGTTTTTGTCCCACATTCCCATTTCATTTACCCACTTTGGGACTCGATAGAAAAAGAGAATGCAAGACCCCAAAACGTATTAAAAATCAGCCAGGACAGTTGGCTTCTTTAACACTCCACTTTACTGAAGCACTTCTATTTTATAGAAGTAAATATATTTTCTTAAGAGAAAGTATGTCAGGTCCTGCATTAGGGTAAATTAAGACAAAGAAGATTTGACTGGCAGGCTCTTCAGAAGTTTAACTGGACATACATAATAACCTATGATCTCAGACTTGAGATATACTGATACAAACAGGGGTTCAGCCAGGGAGGAGTTCACAAACATATTCTCAGCTCTACTATTACGCAACCTTTACTAAAATTTTCCTCACATATTTATTCCTTTGAAATTGTACAGTAACATGGCATGGCAAATAGAGTTCTCAGCTGGTACATTAAGGCAACAATGTTACATCTTTAAGGCAAGTGAGAGCAAACACTGATTAATTTGTATAATGGCCTTTCTTTATTTTCCCTTACTTTGCGCCATGGAAGTTAGAATCACCTACTAAAGAAAAATGTCTCCAGCCCATACCTTAGCCTCAGCTCCAGGATCACATTAAATGTAGCTATGGAGATGAGAATAAAGTATGCATTTTTACTGTATTTGAAATTAAAGTGTAGATTCTTTAAGGCCTTTTAAGAGATCCAACATGTCTAATAAAATGTGGATTTTTTAAAAGTTGTGGATTGTTTCCAAACATCACATAAATGCCAGAGACAACGAAAAGGGTGGACAGAGAATCCTTGAGACGAAAGGTAATATTGCAAGATTTAAAAAGTCTAGCAGTCTGCTCTATGTTATGATTTGAAAGTTTTTTAAAAAAAACATCTTGAATATATAAAATCAAAGAAAGTGGTAGGGAAACTCATAAAAAGGTAAATTGATTTGCTTAAGGTAGCTTACATTCAGAAAATAAAAATGAAGCCTCCAAACAACCAATCTCATGCTCAATTCAATCCATCATGGCCGGAATAGGTGAGCTGCTATGTAACTTGGGGTCATCGAAACTTTCAGAGTAGATGTTTTATAAAACAATTTTCATAAAATGAGCTTTCCCAGCATACTCACAGGTGTGTAATAGCATTTTCTTTTGATCTTTAATTCATTTTTTTCAGTTTCTCCTCAGTTGATTTAAAGTAGAACTTTAATAGTTAGTTGAAAGCTCTTTGAGATGACTGTTCATTACCTAATTTTACATTCTCTTGAGCATATGGCCTTGTCTAAGAAGGAGCATAAGTAAGTAGGGATGTAGATGAAATTTGATCGGCCATGAGATAACTGCAGAATTGATTGTCACTATAAATGTTTTACGATTCACTTCTAATAATGCTAAAAGAATATCCTAAAAATAAGCACACTGATCAAATTACAGTTTTGTCCCAAAAGAGCTTCATATGTAAAAAGAAACCTATATCATCCACTATCTAATTATAGATTCTTGTTATTACTGAAGTAACCACATTCCTATAATTTTATTTTTAATATAGAAATTCTTTGTGATAGATTTACAATGATATATGTAATATTAATATATTATTAATATATATTGTATAATTACATGTTACATATTAAAATATGCATTATGTAATTATGTATATTTATATAAACTATGATATAGGGGAATTATATAATAGGATATGTGTTTAGTCATTGTATTTAATTTAAAAATTCAAGTTAATATTAACTTTGAAAAACAGTTTTCTCAATTATGAGAGCTCTGCTCATGAAAATATCAATTCCATTTAATCTTTCAGTCTAAAAGTTATAAGATTTATAGATTCAAATAAGAAACTAAGGTCACATAGAGTTCATAAATGCGTAACTATTGAGATATACAGAAATAAATACAAATGAATAAAACCTAAAATTGTTGAACAAATACATATTACTATAACAACTATTGAGAAAATGTTGCCAAATGAAAAAGTGGAATTCAGTCCTGAAAACTTTAGTGACAAAATATCTGATAGGATATATCAATAATGCTTTTTGATAAATTCCCTCTTTAGCATATTAAGCCTGTCACGTTTATTTATATTAATAATTCTTCTCTCATTCCAGTATATTTTTCCAAATTATACCCTAAGTATTAAAAATATGTATAATGCTGTTTTCTTTTTTATTCAGCTCTGTCCACCAAGTTAGTTCTAATAGGAAAAGTAAAAATAATACATATCATTAATATAATACTGTAATGTGAGCAACTCAGTTGAAGAAACTGTAGTTAGATTTCTCTTTGGCAAAAATGACGTATTGCATTAATATGTATATTTTTAAAAATCAAAACTACTTTATTATAATGCTTCCTTTGTAAAGTTAATGTGAATAAAGATGGTGAGCTTATGAAGTTGAAAAGTTTACTTGAGTTTCTCCACTAAATTTTACCAAGACGTCTATCTTATGTTTCCCTTCCCTTATGAAAAACATTTTTAACAACTAAAATGAAAGAAAACAGCCGATCATATACTTGAAAGAGTATTATTCTGAAAATTAGAAAATAGAGATTTTTGTTAGGGTTATTTTGTTCATAGTCATTTTAGTTATATTTTGACCCAGATGCTAATATATTTTCTCGAGGTTTAGATACGTTCTTGGCTCTCATTATTCCTTTGTGTAGAGGCCTGTACTTGGCCAAAAATCTAATGATTCTCTTGTGATCTGGTTAGCCTCTATAGTTCAAAGTGAGGCGCTTCTACCACACACGAACATCCTTTGCCTACGCATCTCCCCCTGCTGGCCACACCTGTGTTTGCAACAATGTTTTTTGTTCATTGCCATTTTGGTCAATGTTCAAGATGCTCTTAATCTGCCTTTCTGTCTGTTATCTATTGTCCAGCTACATTATTTTCACAGTGAATACAAAACCACATGAGGATTCATTTATTGTTTCTGCCTTCATGGCT
>NW_012101798.1:2252664-2255117 GCF_000951045.1 Mandrillus leucophaeus
TTTGGTCAATGTTCAAGATGCTCTTAATCTGCCTTTCTGTCTGTTATCTATTGTCCAGCTACATTATTTTCACAGTGAATACAAAACCACATGAGCTGTCTCTTATACACATCTAGATGTGGAGTTTTCATCAATATTCTTAGAGTCCTCATTATCATTATTCCAAAATTCTCCAAATATCGATGTGCTCTTGACTGGGGTTCTAACCAATATGAATACCGAAATCTGCCTCTAGATGTTCATCGATACACCTTCAGTCTTTGAAGCTGCCATTGATGCTGACTTGATGTCATCACTACCTCACTAAAGTCACAACTATGTTTGGGTCTTCAGTACTGAGTGAAAAGTCACTGGTCCTTAGTTCCCTTGCCTGCTATTCTCTTTGATTTGCATCCACCATGACCCATCTGAGTCTTCAGTCATGCCTTACTGACACTAATACTGTTGTAGTCACTTTCTGATGGAGACATAGCTAATGAAGGTCTGTGCTTTGTCTACCTTTGGGTAGATAGAGGGGATATCTTCTAATTGCCTTATTTTGTAGAACAGTCTTAAACAATTTGACCCTTAAAGTTTCAATATGCGTGTGATTTTTTGAGGGGAAACGACATTCTTCATAGAAATGCCAACCAGAAGTCTAACAGGGCTGTCTTAAATCATTGTTGGCTTTAATTATGACACTTTCTCTCTTCAGGGCTCTGAAGTGGACATATCCCATTTCTAGAAGTAGTCCAAGTATAATGAGTTCTACATGTGCTACTTTTAGGGTCAATTCACATGACCTGTGACCTAGCCCTATGTATATCTATGTGAATGTCATAAACTTCGTGTATTAGTGAGCATTCTTGAAAAAAAGCAAATCAACAAGAGATACAAACACACACTGTATGCAGTAGGTGTTGATGGCTTGTTGAGAGAATAACACTTGCCAAGTAGCAAAAAGTTTTACCTTAGTAAATTGGCTCATATTTTCACCTATTTTTTTCTCGTGGTGGCTAGTGTAATTTCCTGTATTAATCTGGGTTTTCCAGAACTTATAGGGCATAAAAGAATATATAAATAGAGAGCGTGACTGAGATAGACTGATATTTTAAGAAATTAGCTCATATAATTGTGGGACTGGCAAATCTGAAGTCTGTAATGGCAGGCAGGCCTACTGAAAATTCAGCTAAGACTTGATTTTTTATTCTTGAGGTAAAAAAAACCTTCAGTACAAATAAGCAGGCAGAAAACTTTTTTTTTTTTTTTTTTTTTTATTAATGTTGCAGTCCTGAGGCATAATTGTTTCTCCTTCTGGAAACCTCAGTCTTTGTTCTTAAGACCTTCCACTGATTGGATGAGACCCACTCACATTATAAAGGCAGTCTACTCAAAGTCTACTGACTGTAAATGTTAATACAGTAGCATCTAAAAAATGTTTTCACTGCAACATGCAGACCGGTGTTTGACAAAATAGGCACCAGAGTCTAGACAGGTTGAAAGAGTGTTATCCATCATATCTCTGAATTTTTTTTTTTCCTAAAAGTTAAATTTAAAACACCCTTTAAAGACCAGTAGACAAATTCTGGAAGCAGTCAAGATTAGTTGAGGCAGTAAAGAAGATCACTCAGACATTCTAATATCATCTCACATTTTTACATCAACTGTCAAAGCTTACATATTCTCAAGCAGAAAAAAAAGAAAAAGAAAAAAGAAAAAAAACAGACTAAATAGAATGTGGCATGTCCAAATTTAGCTTCAGGACTTTGAAAATGAAGTTCTTCGCTTTTAATAATTTAAGGGTAAAATTTTCTGGATAAAACCTGTTACTTGAGTAGCCCTTTATAATATCATAGAAATACTGCAAATATAAATAGGAAGGTTTGCCCTTGGGTAATCAGTTGAAGTAATTTCATCAGCAAGGTTTTGGTTGGTATTATTCTGATTTACATTAGTATGTGAGGTACTTTAGACCTAGTCTAATTATTACTAAATCTCTTTAAATTCCATTTTACAGCTTTTTTTATGGTTGTTAAAAACCAGCATATAATAATTTTGATTTATTAAGTAATTTAAAAGAAAGCCAGACAAATTTGTTTTGGCTAATAAATAATATAGATAACTGAAAACTAGCTAGAGGATTTATAAATAATTGCCTCAAAATGCATTTCTGAGAGGATGACTTAAGGAGTTTATCATTTGACATTAATATAGTTTTATTTTAGGCTGTATATACTGTCTGGTAATGGATTTTCTCCTGACTTAACAAGAAGATACTTTCTTAGTATGGTATATTTAGAAGAACGAAAAGAAAGAATACAGAATTATAAGTAATTATCAGTAATTCTGTATGATCCCAAACTAGATTGTATAACCAAAACCTTATAAAACCCATATATACACACATATATAATATATATGTATATTATACTATAATACATATACATATATAATATATAATAATACAATATATA
>NW_012101798.1:2256316-2263676 GCF_000951045.1 Mandrillus leucophaeus
CAATTCGATTTATGTTTCACTAGCTAGAAGCCCCTAGACCTGGATGTCAAAGGGTCTTATAAATACAGTAGTTTTCTGAGAAACCAATTCCTAGCATGAACGGTAGTGTCTTCTTCTTATGTGAAATGCTGTAGATTTATCTGAATCAATTATCATCATAATCCATTCCACAGGGCATTTGTTTTTAATCCATTATGGATTAAAAATATAAGTGGAATAAGCGGATTATAAATTAAATGTTGCTCTCAATAAATACGGCTGTGTGTGTGTGTGTACAGTAAGTCCTCACCCTCACGTAACATCAATAGATTCTTGGAAACTGTACTTTAAGAAACGAGATTATAGGCTAATTGATGGTAAAAGGAAACCAGAGTGCCTGGAGATAACGAGCAGACATGGGGAGAACACGAAAATGACGCACAGTGACCACATCCTGGAATCATTTTTTTCTTATCAACATTATAACAAAACAACGTTTAACAAAATGGCACTATAAAAGACCTGCTGTACATATTTCTAATATACAATATATATCTCTTAGGTAATTGTCTTGGAAAAACATTGTTTTAAGCAACACGGGCTATAGATAATAATTTTTTAAATGTGTTTGGCTTTAGAAGAGGAAATTAATACATAACCCCCTAGCTAAATTATGGAGCTCAATTATCAAGTGTTGTATTAGATATATACACCCTGTACATACATACATGAAAATATATAAATAAGTATATATGGACATATGTTCCACAGTGAAGGAAGTAAATAATTCCAACTTACAGGTAAGGAAAGTTTTACAATATAGGTGACATGAGAACTGAATCTACTGAAAGTATGATACTATAGATCAAAAATTTCAAGAAAAATAATCCATAAAAAGTAAATATATTAAGCAGAGACATTCAAGGGCTTGTTATGCTTAAAAAAGTTATGAGTAAATTATTTATTATCTATTCCAGAGTATAATTAGATAAGGGTTTAGAGGTAAATAAGATTTAGGTTTTAGAAGAATTTACTGGTCATGGAGATTAATTTGCACTGTACTTTTTAAGGGATATCAAAAAAAATTTATAGTACAAGTAATACAATGCAACTAGAATATTCGGAAAATTAAACTGAGAAATGTGATTATCTTACTGCATAAATTAGACAATTTTTAGTTTGGATTGCCAAACTCACTGTAATCAAAAGCAAACTTGTATCAATTTGCTACCTGGGATTTTAAAAAAATTTCCTGTACTTTTACATTATGCAAACCTCTATCTCCATACAAAGCTTTTTCTGGCTATTCCAGTTGTCTTTAGAGTTTTCTCCTTTAAACTCTCAGGGAATTGATTTTACTTACCTCTCGTTCTCACATACAGGTTTATTTTTCCAATTAAAATTTAGACATTTCCTACCTATGTATTTTGTCTTGTGTTTGTTCTATATTTGCTGCAAGATGAAAAGCAGTGTTAAGCACAAGATAACAGAGCACAATTTCGTGTTGATTGATTGGGAAAAAACTTTCTGCTACACAAATGAAATTGTTTAACTCAAGTAGTGGGAGCTCTTGTCAACACAATTGCAAGAAGGAACTGAAAGCACTTTCTGTAAAGATCACAATGTTTTTCTTATGTCAATAAAGGAAGCTGAAGGAAATATGGTTTCTTAAGTTCATCAAAGGATTTTCCAAGCACTTCAGAGGTTGTTTTTTTATAAAGAATGAACAGCCTTATTCTATGAGATATTAATGGCTGGGCCCCTCCTGCGTCGTCTGCTTGTATAGTCTCCGATTAATTCTGTAGCAGTTGGACATTTTCTAATTAATCATTGTAGATTGAGAATAAATCTTTCTGAAGCATTAAGTGGACAGGGGAAACCTTCAGGAAATGTTGTTTCTAATAGAAAAATATCTGTTCTTCTTGTGCCTCATCTGTAAAATGAAAAAGAAAATTCTGCAAGTTGTCCACAAAATTTCAGTGAATTTCTGCTCTAAAACGGATCTCAGGGTTTCTTTGACCTAAATCTGATGGTAAGTTAGTGCCAGTTTTTTCCATGCTAACCCTAGGGTAAGCCTGAATCTGAGCAAAACAAATTACCTGCCTTGTCACAGTGTTTCAATTTGGGACTTAAATAAAAACTGTACTTTATTACCCTTGTTATACTAGCATTATCTCTGTCAAATGAGTCAAGGATTAGTCACCTCCTTGTTATCAACCTGCTGTGCAAGTGTCTCATAATGATATTGCCTACTTTGCATTGGGGTATGAGCTCGACTGGTTGGAAGGCTTTCAGCGCTCTTCTTACTCACTTGCTTTTCTTGGGTGATTACAATAAGATGTACAGTTTTCAATTATCAACCACAAGCTCAAAAATACTATCAATAGTTTTACCTGTCTTCTGAGTGCCAGACTCATAGTTTCAAATCTCAAATGAACGGCACAAAGCAGCTCAAACTCCAGTCCTGAGTTTGTCTTTTGTTTTTTTCTTCTCCCATCAAAGCAATTATTTTGCCTGTGTTTAGAATTTTGTTCCGTTGATCTACAATCCCTCCTAATACCTATACCAGAAGCCAGATCTTGCCGACCTCCTTAATCTTCTCAACTCCCATTCTCTCCATCTTTCTTATGATTATTTAGGTTCAAGCCATCCAAATCTCTCCTACAGACTATAGTAACATAGACTCACAACTGTTCTTACTAATTCAAACCTTTTCCCTTGTCCACAGCTCCAGCTCATACTCCCCTCTGCCACCAGAGAGATCCACAAATTCCCCTGTTTGGAACCTTGTGTAGAGCCTCCCTGGCTACAGAACAGAATGCAAGAAACTCTTTACATTCTGCCTAGTCTCTTTAAGTCTCTGCAGGGTCTAGCCCTATAACATACTCACAGTGATTCTTTTTTTGTTTGTTTGTTTGTTTTGAGACGGAGTCTTGCTCTGCCCCCCAGGCTGGAGTGCAGTGACCGGATCTCAGCTCACTGCAAGCTCCGCCTCCCGGGTTTACGCCATTCTCCTGCCTCAGCCTCCCGAGTAGCTGGGACTACCTCGCCCGGCTAGTTTTTTGTATTTTTTAGTAGAGACGGAGTTTCACCATGTTAGCCAGGATGGTCTCGATCTCCTGACCTCGTGATCCGCCCGTCTCGGCCTCCCGAAGTGCTGGGATTACAGGCTTGAGCCACCGCGCCCGGCCACAGTGATTCTTTACTCCCATATCAAACTCTATAAAGTTTCCTCTGCTTACAGCTGTTTCATTTCTTCCTATTTTGTAAGTATATTTTCTTCTTCCGATTGTGCATGAAGTCTTGGCTAGTTGCTAAGCCTATATTCATATTGCAAAACTTTACTCAGCTGACACATTGCTGAAGTTTCACTCGACTGTGTGCCGGTGTAGTGTCCGACATGTCCTCCCCAAACACTCTCTTCTATTTCTATACCTTTATCAATTATAGCACGGGTAAAATTGATTTGCAATATTTTTACAATTTTTTCTGCTAAGTATGGTCTTTGCATGCAGACACCTTGTATTGATAATTCTGTTGTGAATAGTGCAGTGTGAAACATATTTTATGTCTTTTGTATTTTTTTCAAGCGTAGGTTATCCAATTAGATTTTTAGCAGATAGTTTAGCAAAAATCATATCCACTGAGGATTTGTTGCGTATCATATGGCTAAATAAATAAATGCTTTGGAAAATGAACTTAAGTTTGAAAATAATAAAACAATATTCTGGGCAATTACACCAAACACATTATTTTAAAAAATTATACTTTAGGCTTTTCACATGCTGACACTAAATTTCAAAAATTAATACCTTTATTAAGTTGTTGTTTTGATTTCTGTGACAGATAATTGTAAGATGCAGTATCCTTAAATGTTAATAACATGGATTCAACAGTAGAACTTACTTACTTAAATCCTGTTTGAGCACTTTCTGTCTGTGTGCCCTTGGGCAAGTAATTCAGTATCTCTATACCTCAGTTAATTAATCTGTGGAGTCTGCCTCGTGGAATTGTTGTGAGGATTAAACGTGTTGCTATAAATAAAATTTCAATACCTTGGGCATATTAGACATCATGATTATTGTACTCTAAAATTAGGAAGCATCATGAATCCTAGTGAATACACATGCATATACATATATTTATATGATACATGTGCATATATATTACAAGGAATAGAGAACTTATCTTACCAAGGTTTGGAAGTCTGTGAGTTTAATCTGTTTGAATTTCCTTACTCTATATTCTCATTTATTGGTTGTATTAGTTAATGTTCATGCTGCTAATAAAGACATACTAGAAACTGGATAATTTATAAAGGACAGAGATTTAATGAACTCACAGTTCCACATGGCTGGGGAGGCCTCACAATCATGCTGGAAGGCAAAGGAGAAGAAAAGGCACATCTTAAATGGCAGCAGAAATGAACCCTTGCATAGGGCAACTCCCCTTTATAAAACCATCAGCTCTCATGAGACTTATTCACTACCAAGAGAACAGTAGGGGATAGACCCGCCCCCATGATTCAATTACTTCTCATAGGGATGACACGTGAGAATTATGGAAGCTACAATTCAAGATGAGATTTTGAGAGGGACATAGCAGGTCTTGACTCAGATTACTTGCTTTGGTTACATGGAGCCCTTTGCTCAGCTGTGACAGTTTCATAAAATCCCCAAAGAACCATGGTTTTATGGTGTTGCTTTGAGAACACTTACTTAAGGAAATACTGCATTTGTAAAGGTGACAAATTAGGGAAAAGGCATTTTTAGTAGAATTGATTAAATAGAAAAACTGCCTTTTTTTTTTTTACATGATTTAACATTTCCAGGGTTTGCAAACATGTTCCTTTTGAGCTGCCTCATTTCACCAGTAGGTCCATGTGAGAGAAACATTTTCTATAATAAAAAGGTTAATTAGAATTATCAAATAATTTAAATATGGTCAAACCTGGATTTGAAAACTAAATTGAGTACTTAACAGTCTGTGCCATATAAGTAAAGTAACATAACTTTTTGAGATTTAATTACATAGCATCTGACACATAATAGGCATTATATAAATATTTATTCATCATCTTTTTACAATAAGTTAAAATCAGTTGTCTTTTTAACTTTTACCCATTAGTCCTTTTTAAGGTTGTTCAGTATTAGTGCCATTCCCACATAAAGCCTTCCTTCTAAAATAAATATCCAGAGTTTCTCAAGTATTTGTAACATTTTTCAAACTTTATAAATGTATTAATTATTCGTCTTTGTCTGGATGGGTTTCCTTTGTCTTAAGTATTAAAAATGGTAGGTTCTGTAACTGAAACAATGACTTACATATGGTTTGACCGTAACAGACTATAATAAATAATCAGTTTATAAATGTTTATTTTTAATCAATACAGAAAAATATTAAATTAAGAAATTGCCTTTATGTTCAACTAACGACATTGCTAACTAACATTGAATGAATATTAACTGAAACTCTTAAGCTAATTTACACTTTTCTACCATATGTTTTACTGCTGAGCCACATTTTTTTCCAGTCCTTTTTGTGCAATTAGGTTTTTGGACATAAGATATCCCTTGAGTAACCTAATAATTATTTTGATTAAATCTGTCTTGTTAAATTTGGCCCATCATTTGAATCTGTCAGTTTCTTGGAATGTTATTCTGTCATCATGACTACCAAATTCATATTAAACACATTTTCTGAGTTTGCCTTGAATATTTTAATGCAAGTTATTAATGAAGTAGAAGAAAATAAAGCTCTGGGACTTTCTAACATCATTGACATGGGCAGTGATTTCACATCAAGGTATGGTCAGTTAAGCAGTCATCAATTTACCTAATTGCTCAAATATAAATTAGAATGAGAAATGTAGAAACTTAAAAAAATTATTGGTGCTTATTTAATATTTGGATTTGGTAAAATAATGAAGTACTTTCTATTGAATATTTCTTCCAATTTATATAAATTGGGAATAAGGCCATACAAATATTGAGATAAGGTAGTCAGTATGTTTTAGTTTTTATGCAATCATATTTTATTCTGCTTTGCGTAATGCAGGCACTGAAAAGTCTTGCTTTAGGACACTAAAGAAGACCGTGAAAGATGTAATATTGATACTTCTGTCTTATAACCTTTTGCTTAGAAGGAAATAAGGCAATGCAAAAAGCCCTTGTATCCCGAACCACCTTCACACCTCCAGATTCCCCTACTGTCCCTCTGTGTCTCTCTAACACACCCCAGACCACACCCACCCACATGCAGTCCCCACTGTTAAAGTAACTCTTTGCTAGAGAGGGCTTAGTAGAAAATGGATTATGACTTGATGGAAAGATGTTGAGAGAGTCACTATACATTTCTGAGTCCTGAAAATCTTTAAACTGCTATTTACCTACCTCCATCCTCTATGGTAGGATATTTGAGTTCCAGTTCTGATCCTTCAGCTCTCCCTGGGGTAGAAAAAAGGCAGTAAGTAGTGATGCCATAACAAAGCAGCAGTGAGACATATCCATCCAATAACAAAGCAAGCCCAGACCAATGAATTTTCTACTCTAATGTCAAGGATGTGGGAATGAGAAGATGAGCAATTGGACATTAGAATGAAAAGACAAGCAATCGGTAATCTGAATTATAACCAGACAGCTGTTTAGTGGGCTTTAAATGTTAACGAATGTGTGAGTTGTTAGACTTGGTTCAGCATTATGCTGATATCTATATATTTTGAGTATACCAAATTTCCTGATATTTGAATTTAGTAGCAATGCACAAGAATAAAAGTAGCTTTTGTGCATTTGGCAATGTCATGTTTGCTTTTGCTATATTCACTAATTTTCTTGTCACATTCATGTCTTAGTCCATTTGCACTGCTATAACAAAAAACTTAATAATGGTTTATTTATGAAGAGCATATATTTATTTCTCATTATTCTGGAAGCTGGGAAACCCAAGATGAAAATGTCAGCAGGATTGGTATCTGGTGAGGGCTGCTCTCTGCTTCCATGATGATGCCTTGTCGCTGCATACTCTGGGGAGCAGGGACATTGTGTTTTTACAAGACAGAGGGGACAAAAAAGCCTGAGAGGGTGAACTGTTAATGAAGACTCTTTTATTAGGGTATTACTCTATTAATGAAGGGGTAGCCCTCATGGCTTAATTACTTCCCCAAAATCCCCACCTCTCAATACCACCACAATGGGAATTAAGTTTTAACATCAGCTTTGAAGGAGACACCACCTTCAAACCACAGCAATTCACAAGCACACACACTTCAAACATTTATTTCTTCAACTTATTTTCATTCTTACCATAGTGTATTCCTTATTATCTATACCTCCTATTGTTTTCATTGCAGTTTAATCTACACTTCTCCTTTCTTTTGATGTTT
>NW_012101798.1:2263726-2266298 GCF_000951045.1 Mandrillus leucophaeus
ATATTTGAGTTCCAGTTCTGATCCTTCAGCTCTCCCTGGGGTAGAAAAAAGGCAGTAAGTAGTGATGCCATAACAAAGCAGCAGTGAGACATATCCATCCAATAACAAAGCAAGCCCAGACCAATGAATTTTCCACTCTAATGTCAAGGATGTGGGAATGAGAAGATGAGCAATTGGACATTAGAATGAAAAGACAAGCAATCGGTAATCTGAATTATAACCAGACAGCTGTTTAGTGGGCTTTAAATGTTAACGAATGTGTGAGTTGTTAGACTTGGTTCAGCATTATGCTGATATCTATATATTTTGAGTATACCAAATTTCCTGATATTTGAATTTAGTAGCAATGCACAAGAATAAAAGTAGCTTTTATGCATTTGGCAATGTCATGTTTGCTTTTGCTATATTCACTAATTTTCTTGTCACATTCATGTCTTAGTCCATTTGCACTGCTATAACAAAAAACTTAATAATGGTTTATTTATGAAGAGCATATATTTATTTCTCATTATTCTGGAAGCTGGGAAACCCAAGATGAAAATGTCAGCAGGATTGGTATCTGGTGAGGGCTGCTCTCTGCTTCCATGATGATGCCTTGTCGCTGCATACTCTGGGGAGCAGGGACATTGTGTTTTTACAAGACAGAGGGGACAAAAAAGCCTGAGAGGGTGAACTGTTAATGAAGACTCTTTTATTAGGGTATTACTCTATTAATGAAGGGGTAGCCCTCATGGCTTAATTACTTCCCCAAAATCCCCACCTCTCAATACCACCACAATGGGAATTAAGTTTTAACATCAGCTTTGAAGGAGACACCACCTTCAAACCACAGCAATTCACAAGCACACACACTTCAAACATTTATTTCTTCAACTTATTTTCATTCTTACCATAGTGTATTCCTTATTATCTATACCTCCTATTGTTTTCATTGCAGTTTAATCTACACTTCTCCTTTCTTTTGATGTTTCGCATGTTTTCTCAAAGATTATTAGTACCACTCCAAAGATATTGAGTTTTCTCAGTACTTTTATTTTCATTCTTATCATAGTGTACTTCTTATCATCCATATCTCCTATTGTTTTCATTGCAGTTTAATCTACACTTCTCCTTTCTTTTCATGTTTTGCATGTTTTCTCTCAAAGATTATTAGTACCACTCCAAAGATATTGAGAGTTTTCTCAGTACCTTGAGATATATACTTCATTAAGCGCCTAAAAGTTGAACTCACTTACAAAAATTTAAACATTTTCTTCCTTTTGTTCTTATCAGTATGTTTTCACACGTTTTAATCTGAGAAATACTTTACTCAGAGAGGAAGACAATAGAAAAGTAAGTGCTGCATTTCTCCCTCTCTCTGTTGCCCTTTCACTCTCCTCACATCCACTCCCCTCACCTTATCCCTTTGAAAAATTTAGATTAATTTTAGCCATTTGTATATTTGCATTCCTGACAATTTCTCCTGAGATAAGTACTAGTTATTTATACTGATTCCTAGATATCTACCCCATTGAAATTTTAAGGGAAGAATGTGTTAAACCATCAGGATGTCATTAAAAAGGCCTGACTACTTAGATATTTCTTGGGTTAATATCTCTTGCTGAATTTTTTAAGGTTTAGGGTCTAAGACTCACTTGTGTAACTCCACCAAGTTTTTTAAGCCACTCTTATGTGAATAGTCATTAAAAGAAACATCACTATTAGCATAATTTATGTGAGACCAGTACTTAAAACAGAATACCAATTTGTTAAATGTACAAGAAGATAATCCTTTTCAGCAAGGAGATGCTTTAGTGTGCATGACTTCTGCTTTCCCAGTGTTATGGTCCCAGGAAACTGAATAAGTAAGCAGGATGTGGACGTTGATTTGGATTAAAAAGAGATAAATTGAGAGCATTGAGGGATATATTTCTCTAAGTCAGGGTCAAATCTAACTAACCCTTTCTGTCTTTCAAGAGACCGGACCACACACTTTGAGTTTCTTAGATTCAATGTCGCTTGTACCTGCCCGGTTCTTGACATACTCTACCAGTTCGTCCTACCTCATGGACCGCCAGATTTTCAATTTCTTATTAAGGCTCAGTCTCCTTTCTCATAGTACCTGTTGTTTTTCTTTATATGTGCTAATATCAGTAATTATATCCAAATTGATGTTTTACTGGGCTGGGGAGTTACACTTTGTTTATCCTTTCTCTGTTGCCTGGGGTATCTTTCAATTGCTTAATTTGAAGACCATCATCATCCTAAACATCCCTAATTTCACATTTTGTTCTAGCTATTTTGAAAAATATAAGCTCATTAGAGAGATCAACATAGAGTTACATAAATATGATGAAGGAAAACTTTCCTTTTAACCTTTTTGAATTATTTGTGTGAGCCTGGTTTTGAGACTTATCTGCTAGGTAACTTTTTTGTGTGTCTCAGTATTCTGGGATTACTAGAGTTATCTTGTAATTTTAGAATTTTCAGAACTGCATTCTACCTTAAATGTTGCAAAATAGTACAAGATTAGAACACAGAAAAAAAAAAGAATGATGTAAGTCTTTTTAGATAACCAGGACATCACTAAATT
>NW_012101798.1:2268603-2279044 GCF_000951045.1 Mandrillus leucophaeus
AGCTGCATTTCTCCCTCTCTCTGTTGCCCTTTCACTCTCCTCATATCCACTCCCCTCACCTTATCCCTTTGAAAAATTTAGATTAATTTTAGCCATTTGTATATTTGCATTCCTGACAATTTCTCCTGAGATAAGTACTAGTTATTTATACTGATTCCTAGATATCTACCCCATTGAAATTTTAAGGGAAGAATGTGTTAAACCATCAGGATGTCATTAAAAAGGCCTGACTACTTAGATATTTCTTGGGTTAATATCTCTTGCTGAATTTTTTAAGGTTTAGGGTCTAAGACTCACTTGTGTAACTCCACCAAGTTTTTTAAGCCACTCTTATGTGAGTAGTCATTAAAAGAAACATCACTATTAGCATAATTTATGTGAGACCAGTACTTAAAACAGAATACCAATTTGTTAAATGTACAAGAAGATAATCCTTTTCAGCAAGGAGATGCTTTAGTGTGCATGACTTCTGCTTTCCCAGTGTTATGGTCCCAGGAAACTGAATAAGTAAGCAGGATGTGGACGTTGATTTGGATTAAAAAGAGATAAATTGAGAGCATTGAGGGATATATTTCTCTAAGTCAGGGTCAAATCTAACTAACCCTTTCTGTCTTTCAAGAGACCGGACCACACACTTTGAGTTTCTTAGATTCAATGTCGCTTGTACCTGCCCGGTTCTTGACATACTCTACCAGTTCGTCCTACCTCATGGACCGCCAGATTTTCAATTTCTTATTAAGGCTCAGTCTCCTTTCTCATAGTACCTGTTGTTTTTCTTTATATGTGCTAATATCAGTAATTATATCCAAATTGATGTTTTACTGGGCTGGGGAGTTACACTTTGTTTATCCTTTCTCTGTTGCCTGGGGTATCTTTCAATTGCTTAATTTGAAGACCATCATCATCCTAAACATCCCTAATTTCACATTTTGTTCTAGCTATTTTGAAAAATATAAGCTCATTAGAGAGATCAACATAGAGTTACATAAATATGATGAAGGAAAACTTTCCTTTTAACCTTTTTGAATTATTTGTGTGAGCCTGGTTTTGAGACTTATCTGCTAGGTAACTTTTTTGTGTGTCTCAGTATTCTGGGATTACTAGAGTTATCTTGTAATTTTAGAATTTTCAGAACTGCATTCTACCTTAAATGTTGCAAAATAGTACAAGATTAGAACACAGAAAAAAAAAAGAATGATGTAAGTCTTTTTAGATAACCAGGACATCACTAAATTACTAAAAGAAGTCATGTGCTAATTTTTACCACCACCATGAAACCAAAAATGTTCTCCGATCTTTCATCACTAAACTGTGTTTTCTTACTGACTTTTTGCTTACTTTTTCAATCAATTATTGAAAATAACAGTGTTAGAGTTCCTACCTATCATATCCTTGTGGCTTTCTCTATTTTTTTCCTTTAGACTTTATATACCAACTCTATATATTTAAAACTCTTTAATTAGATGTACACATTTTAGGAATTGTTCTGCCTTCTTGATGAATTACTCTTTTATCATTTTAAAATGTTCATCATATACTTGAAAACATCCCATGTACAGTGGCCAAAAAGCCTAGGAGTCAACTCTGACAATTCAGCCACATTTATTGCATATCCAAACCATGAAAATATCAACTCGACCTTCTAAATTATTTTGATTCTGTCCACTTCCTTTGATATTCATTTCCATCATCTAGTTTCTCATCTAATTGATCTACTTTCATATGTCTTGATTCTTTTAGAGGGCTTTTTTTTTTTTATCAAATCAAAATTATATTTGGTAGTTCACAAATTTTTTCCATCATTTTCTGTTGCTTTTAATAACCTAAATCATTAATGTGGTCCACTTGGTCTTAAATATGAAGCTATTTCTCTATTCTTCTGGCTCATCTAGCCATTTTCCCTTTTCTTTGCCTGCTTAAGACATGGTAGCCTTCTTTTTGCTCCTTCTAATCGATTTCTCTAGTGTCATAGAACACTTCATTTCCTTTGCACACTTCATATCCTCTTAGGAGAAAAATTGTAACTTTTTTTACCTAGAAAATACAATCTGCAGATCTCAATTCAAAAACCACTTACCGAAGGAAACTATTCCTAACTATCCAGACCAAACCACATTCTTCTATCTTACACCCTCCATAGTGCCACATACCTCTCCCTCATCACACTTATATAGTTTTAACTTAACATTTATTTTGGTATTATTTCAGTAACAAATGCCTATCTATCTTCACTAGCCAGTGGCTCTTTATATGAACAGATCTGTTTTTCTCACCAAAGTATTTACAGCTCTTGCTATGGATTGGGCAGACATTGGATATCTAATCAATATTTGTTGAATAAACTGAATGAAGAATTATTTCTGAACATTTCTGTATCAATTAATAGAAAGCAAAATAAGTTTGGAGTTTATTTCACATTTTTTTGGAGAAAAACAGCATATTTTCCCACAAACATTGCTTTCTTTTATCTTCTAAATGAAGACGGTATTTTATTTAGTACTGAAATAATTGTTCTTTTAAAGGCAATATAAGAAAATGCAACTAAACAAATTATAGCACTTTCCATAACCTATACCTTGGTATATTTTTTAAATAGGTCTGCAAGAACAGAATTATTGTTGTATTGTTATTATTTCCAGGTTGTGCTACTATTAGTACTAAAAATATCAACTTAGTGCCTTTTTGAAAACAATTATCTTTATTTTTTAGCTATTATCACCACCATTAAAATTCTAAAAGTTCAATACTTTCCATAAGATATGTAGTATGGTTGAATTTGTCACTTTATTCCTCTATGCATCCTGTGTGATGAATGTCTAAGACTAAGACAGAGATAATTTACTTAGAAATTGTGATATTTAAGTTGCTTAAAAATGTTGTTTCTCCTTTACAAGTACATACAAGGAAAGAAAGAGTTGTGATATGGTGAACAGGAAGACAAAAATAAATGTTTTTGTTCTATATCCATATATGTGTGTGCCTGTGTAAAAATAAATATGTGATAAAATAGTCTTTAAATATGAAATGAGAAGCTAGCTTATTACATGAATTAAATGAGATAGCTCGTGTATTTTATTAGGTCATTCCTGGCATTAAAGAAGCATTTGGGCAGTATTGATATTGACATTATCCTTATTATTGCTATAATTATTATATCTGTTCTTATTTAACCTTTAAATTGCACCTCATCCTTCTTCTTATAAATGTTCAATATTATGATAAAAGGCTTTTAATGGCCCAGAATTTACAATAGACCATTGCAAAGAGAAATTCTTTCTTGCTGATGTAATCCATCATAGGGACTGTTTTGATGCCACAGTTTCTTCAATCCACATAATGAAAAATTGAGGAGTTGGTTGAATAACAAGCTTTCAACGCAATACCAGTAAGTAAAACATGTGCTACATATAGAGTGGCTAATTTATTTTGAATTAATTATTATTTGCTCTAGTTATCCTTTATTTTTACTATAAAATATGCTTATTCAACTTCTCGCATGGTATATAGTATAGAACAAATAATAGGTGATAATAAATATCTGTTGAATAAATATGCTTGACAGTTGCTCAATAGTCTTGAACAATTGCGTATGCAACAAATTAGGTTTCCCTTTGATTTATATGTCATAAATCTGAAATTTTATTGACAGTAATTTCCAAATGTATGTATTTAATATATCTTAAATTATTATTATTTTACATATTTAAAAATTGTATTTAAAAGACACATTTAGGCTGGGCGCGGTGGCTCAACGCCTGTAATCCTAGCACTTTGGGAGGACGAGGCGGGCAGATCACGAGGTCAGGAAATCGAGACCATCCTGGCGAGCACGGTGAAACCCCGTTTCTACTGAAAATACAAAAAAAATTAGCCAGGCGTGGTGGCGGGCGTCTGTGGTCCCAGTTTCTAGGGAGGCTGAGGAAGGAGAATGGCATTAACACGGGAGGCGGCGGAGCTTGCAGTGAGCGGAGATCGCGCCGCTGCACTCCAGCCTGGGCGACAGAGCGAGACTCCGTCTCAAATAAATAAATAAATAAATAAATGAAAGACACATTTAAATTACTTGGAGATAGTTAAAACATATATTTTAAAGGAAAGCTGATATAATAATTTTGTAGTATAAAGTTAATGCCACTTATATCCATAACTAAATCAAATTATATTTTGACAGTAGAGAACATATCTCGTTTAATTTTATGTCAAATTATCAAGCACACATTTCTCTATGCATGGTTAAGTTTATTTTTTTATTTAAATAACAATATTATTAATTCCTTAGGTTACCTTTAGCTAGTAGCAGATTTTCTGGAGATGGTGGTGTCACACTGAATCTTAAAGAATAGGATGTAGCTTGATAATTGAAGGTTAAAAAGGAAAGAACCAGTGAGATGAGAGGGAGAATGTGGAATACAAGAAGTAGTAACCAAATCCAAAAATATATAGAAATGACATGGCAATTTTAACTGGTCACATATACCACATGCTGTTCGAATGAATATGCCTTAACATCCTTATCCATGCATGGAATGTATGCAATTCTTTGTTTCTTCCTTTTCAGAACAATGGTTCTTAATTATGAAAAATTACTCTTTCAGCATAGACTTTTAAGTAGTATAAAGTTTATAGTATTCATGAGGAGTAAAAATCACACTATAACAAGATTTCTATTGTTTGTCTTAAATCATTTTTTAAAATAAATGTATTGTTTGCATTCTTCTTATGGCCAGCTTACATTCCATACTTGAAAGTGTTGAACCCAGGGTGATGTTTTGAATCTTTTAGTGAACTTCCTTGCTGAACTTGCAGCTTCTCAACCTCCACAACCCTGATGCTAGCGCATTGCAGTGATAAGAATAATTCTGGACCATTTTTACTTTTTGATGTGCCTGACATATTAAAAATATTAAAATGCCATAAAAGTGTCAAGGTTCATATATTACAAGTAATGCTGAACAAATAGTCTAATGTTGATATATTTATAATGCAATTTTAAATGCTTTAGGTTTTTTAAAAAAAATAGTGATAGAAAAGTACATATTCTTCTTGAACTTGTTCTTTATATATATTATATATATAAAGCATTTATGCTTCTTATTGACATACAAATGATTAAAGTCATAAATTATATATAATAAGATAAAAAGTATATAAACAGACAATTTAAACCTTTGCCAATTATTTTAAAATTTAAAGATATATAAGAATCCTTATCATGTTCTCTTAATTCAATTTTTTGAGGATTGTAATAGATGCTATTATAGGAAAAACTAATGGCTTAGAATTAATTTAAGTATTTTCCAGTGTGGGAAAGGAGAAAAAGTAAAAAGTTAAGTCCACTTACATGAAAAAGAATTTCACAAGTACATGATTTGTCTCAAAATAGTTATAATACAAGAAAGAATGTATTCATGTGGCTGCTATGAAAGAGTGATGCAAAAAATAAGCCTCAGATCATAATAAAAAGACATAAAATACAGACCATAATTCAATTATGAAAATTTAAACTACAAGTGTCTTAATGAATCAAGTAACTATTAATGGACAGAATTGTGTCTTCCCAAAATTCATATGTTGAAATCTTAATCTCCAGTATCTGTGAATGTGACTATATTGGAAGAGATAGTCTTTAAAGAGGTAATTAAGGTAAAAAATGATATCCATAGAGTTTGTCCTAGTCCAACATGATGAGTGTCCTTATAGCAGAAAATTAAGACACAAACAGTGATGGAGGAAAGGCTATGTGAGAACACAGGTAGAAGACAGCCATCTACAAGCTTAGAATAGAGGCCTCAAAAGAAACCAACATTGCTGATACCTTTTTAAAATTTTTATTTTAGGTTTAGGAGTATATATGAAGGTTTGTTACACAGATAAACACATGCCACGGGGGTTTCTTGTACAGGATGTGACATCAATCAGGTACCCAATAGTTCTCAGTACTCAATAGTTCTTGATCTCAGACTTCTAGTCTTCTGAACTGTGAAAAAAATAAATTTCTGTTGTTTAAGCCACTGTTGGAGGTACTTTGTTTTGGAAACCCTAGCAAACTAATACACTAAGAACAAATTTAAAAGTTTAACATTTCTGTTGTGTTACGTTGTGTTAGGAGAAATTCCTCCAAATTAACTGAGTTATTTTGGTAAGAAGATTTTCAGTAAAACTCATCGGTATGTTAAAAACACTTCTAAACTAGCCCCATGGTAAATCACAAAAGGTCAAATGCAGAGCTCATAATGAACAAAATCCATGGGAATTGAAGCAGACTAAAACATTGGTTTTTAATCAGCACCTAACTAGAAATATCTTCATTTTAATATTCCTGATAATGTTCGTTGAGAAAATTATGGGGACTTAATGATATACCATGTCTGCCTTCAAAGATACTGTAGCGAAGATGGTGATGAGGATGTTGGTGATGGTGGTGGTGACATAACGTTTTTTGAACACATATTATGTGGTAAACAATGCACCACACCCTTTATTGTCTCACTTAAAGAGAAAGGTATTATTGTTTTCTCTTTACTGAGACAAATCAAAGAGCTTAAGTGATTTATTTATAACCATGTTATTATTAGTAGTAACTTAAAAGTTGTCCCCACGTTTAACTCTTCATTACTAGGATTTGCTCAAATAATAAAAGATGAACTATGAGAAATTACCCAAAAGGAATATAGGCACGTGTCCCATAAGCAGACAAAACAAACTGCATACTGAAGTACATATGTTGCACTAATTTCATTCTTTAATTATATTGTAATATGTATTAATAAAATTAGACCTTGAATATTTTAATGTGTCTATATATTCATATGCATAATAATATATAATTTTTAGTAGCAGAATATGATATAATCATGTAAGTTAGTCATCTTCAATTTATATAAAAGCATTTTATATTTCAATGACATGATTTTTTAACATTTGTGATTGTAAAAAGGATTAATATCTGGTCAAAGTATTATGTGGCAAATATATGTAGCTATACACATCTGATAAGGTCTTCCATGTTTCTTATCAGGAATAGCCACATTTTAGCTTTTAATAAGAAGTCTCCATTTAGAACATAAAACCATCCATAAAAGGAAGACTGACTTCCTTTTATTTTCAGGTTACTTAGTTTGTAAGAGTAGTTTAATGAAGCTGAATGTTAGTTTTCTAAAACTAAAATGTATGCTGAATGAGAATTTGGCTAAGGATGTTCCGTTACAAAAAAAGAAGCGTAAAAATATCTGCAAATTTTAAGATATCAAGTTAAAACAAACAAAAATGCATATCAATATTTTGGTTAATTTTATTGATGTTTAAACTTAGGGTACAACTATCTATGTTTTAAAAATTAAAACCATTTTAATGCTCTTTTATTAACTTGCCATTAGTCTGTTATTACTGAGAACAGTTGAATATTCTTCTACCCCCTCATTTTCTTCCTTTACTCATTTCCAACAATTTTAAAATTTAGACTTTCTTGTTTTCTTTTTTTTTTTTGTCTAGTTTACTATATTCACATTTATTCCCACATCATCTTTTATGCTGGGATCCAATTTGCATGTGATGATAGCCACGGTAAAATATAATAAGAATTCCATCTCCCTGAACTTATAGTAGAAAAATAACTTTATTTATAGAGTCCATTACATTTTCTGTAATAAGAACTAGTGAGGGAAGTATTGTAAATTAATTTCTTATTTCTTAATCTGAGACAGAGAGACAATAGTATTTCTTTTGTCAATGAACATGTATGTTAAACTGCCAATATTTTGAAAGGAGTTTTTATAGTGTATAAATATCAAGTTCATAATATTTTAATACAATATTAATAACAATTATTACAATGACTACCTTTGAGTATTTATCATGTGTTGTATGCTACACTAAGCATTTTATATGTAGTTGTTCACTCTTCATAATAACCCTATGAAATACATTTTATTGCTTTACTTATTAAATGAGTGAAAACACTGAGGCATAGTACATAGTGATTATGTATCACAATCTAAAGAAGACAAATTGGGAATTTTAACATAGCCAGTTTGTTATTTCAGAACCAGAGCTTATAAGGACTATTAAGTGCTATCTTTAATTACTAAGCATTGCTCTGTGTGGATGGGGGAAGGTGGGGGAGAGAGAGAAAGAGAGACACAGAGAGAGAGGGACATTTGAGATATATCTCACCATAAAATAAACTCATGCTTTTAGGTAAATGTATAGCATTGTAAAACTATTACCAAAATCTAACTTTAGAATATTTTCATCACCCTAAAAGAAACCAGTATCCATTTACAGTTTTATTGGATCCTTCCCACATTAACATTGGGCAACCACTCATCTATTTATTTTCTTTTAAATTTGCCAGTTCTACATATTTCATATAAATGAAATTATGCCATGTGATCTTTTATGGCTGACTTTACTCATTTGGCATAATATTTTCAAGGTTTGTCTATGTTGTATCACATATCAGCCTGTCATTCCTTTTTATTAACAAATAATATCATGTTTTATGAAGTACCATATTTTATTTATTCATTCATCAGCTGATGGGCATTCAATTTTTTTCACTTTTTAACAATTATAAATAAAACTGCTCTTAACCTCCACATATAATATTTTATGCAGACATTTAAAAAAAATTCTCTTGGATATATACGTAGCAGTGGAATTGCTGGTCATAGGTAACTGCATATTGCATAATAACAATATGATGAAGTATCTAACTTTTTCCAGAGATTTTACATAAAATTCTACATTCCCACAAGCAATGTCTGAGGGATACCATTTTTCTAAATCATTGGCAATGTTTGTTATTCTCTCTCTTGCTCATCATATCCGGTTGACTGTGTGAAAGGGTATCTCATTGTGATTTTGATTTGCACTTCGATAATGAATAATAATATTGAGTAAATTTTCATGTAGTATTAGTTATTTGCATATCTTCTTTGGAATTTTTCTATGAAAATCTATTGCCTATTTTGTAATTGGGTGATTTGTTCTTTTATTATTAAGTTGTAAATAAAGTCGGAACATATAAAATATGTATATGTATAATGAGTATATTCTGGATACAAGTCCTTTGTCAGATAAATTTGTAAATAAATACATACATTTTATTCCGTGAATTTCAATTAACTTTCTGGATGATACCATTTATAGCATGAAAAGCTATAATTTCGATGAATTCCAACATATCTTATGTTTCTTTTCTTACTTGTGCTTTTGGTGTCATATCTAAGACACCATTGCCTAGTTCAAACTCATGATGATTTACACGTATATTTTCTTCTAAGAGGTTTTTTTTTATATTTAGATTTCATATTAAGGTCTTTATGTCTTTTTCTGTTAAATTTTGAATGTAATATGCAGTAGAGGTCCAACTTTATCATTCAAAATGTGAATATCCTGTTGTCCCAGAAACATTGGTTAAAAAGACTATTCCTTCCCCATTTAATTGTGTTAGCACCTTCATGAAAAGTCAATTGACAATAAATGTAAGGGATTTCTGAACATATGTGATTTCTATTTTCATATTTTGTTTTTTTGAGGAATCTCCATACTGCTCTCCGTAGTGTTTGTACTAATTTACATTCCCGCCAACAGTGTTAAAGGATTCCCCTTTCTTCACATCCTTGCCAGAATTTGTTATTGCCTTTTGGATAAAACCCATTTTAACTGCAATGAGATGACAGATCATTGTAGGTTTGATTTGCATTTTTCTGATGATTAGTGATGAACATTGTTTTTTCACATATCTGTGAGCCATTTGTATATCTTCTTTTGAGAAATTACAACTCGTATCTTTTGCGTATTTTTAAATTGGATTTTGCCATTTTTTCTTATTGAGTTATTTGAGCTGCTTATATTTTCTTCTCATTAATCTGTTGTCAGATAGGTAGTTTGCAAATACTTTCTCCCACACTGTGGATTGTCTCTTTACTTTGTTGACTGCTTCCTTTGCTATGCAAAAGATTTTTAGTTTGATGATCCCATTTATCCATTTTTGCTTTGGGCACCTGTGCTTTCGACATCTTATTCAAGATGTCTTTGCCATATATTTCCTGCTAAGCACTGCTTTAGTTGCATTTTATAAATTTTTCTATTCAGTGTTTTCGTTTTTATTTATCTCAAAGTATTTTTTACTTTCCCAAATGATTTTATTCTTTGGTTCATTGACTAAGAATGTGTAGTTTCCACATACTTGTGAATTTCACGTTATTACTGCTCTTGATTTCTAATTTAATTGAATTGTGAATGTAAAACATATTTTTATGTCAATTATTTTTAAATTATTTACTTGCTTTGTGGTCTGGCAAAGTCTATCCCAGAGAATGTTCCATATGTGCTTAACAGAAACGCATACTTTGCTGTTGTTAGGCGAAATATTGCTTAGATGACTCATGCTTGGGTTAGTGAGTGTTTCAAATCCTTTCTATCTTGGTGAAAATAT
>NW_012101798.1:2279094-2298078 GCF_000951045.1 Mandrillus leucophaeus
AGGTAACTGCATATTGCATAATAACAATATGATGAAGTATCTAACTTTTTCCAGAGATTTTACATAAAATTCTACATTCCCACAAGCAATGTCTGAGGGATACCATTTTTCTAAATCATTGGCAATGCTTGTTATTCTCTCTCTTGCTCATCATATCCGGTTGACTGTGTGAAAGGGTATCTCATTGTGATTTTGATTTGCACTTCGATAATGAATAATAATATTGAGTAAATTTTCATGTAGTATTAGTTATTTGCATATCTTCTTTGGAATTTTTCTATGAAAATCTATTGCCTATTTTGTAATTGGGTGATTTGTTCTTTTATTATTAAGTTGTAAATAAAGTCGGAACATATAAAATATGTATATGTATAATGAGTATATTCTGGATACAAGTCCTTTGTCAGATAAATTTGTAAATAAATACACACATTTTATTCCGTGAATTTCAATTAACTTTCTGGATGATACCATTTATAGCATGAAAAGCTATAATTTCGATGAATTCCAACATATCTTATGTTTCTTTTCTTACTTGTGCTTTTGGTGTCATATCTAAGACACCATTGCCTAGTTCAAACTCATGATGATTTACACGTATATTTTCTTCTAAGAGGTTTTTTTTTATATTTAGATTTCATATTAAGGTCTTTATGTCTTTTTCTGTTAAATTTTGAATGTAATATGCAGTAGAGGTCCAACTTTATCATTCAAAATGTGAATATCCTGTTGTCCCAGAAACATTGGTTAAAAAGACTATTCCTTCCCCATTTAATTGTGTTAGCACCTTCATGAAAAGTCAATTGACAATAAATGTAAGGGATTTCTGAACATATGTGATTTCTATTTTCATATTTTGTTTTTTTGAGGAATCTCCATACTGCTCTCCGTAGTGTTTGTACTAATTTACATTCCCGCCAACAGTGTTAAAGGATTCCCCTTTCTTCACATCCTTGCCAGAATTTGTTATTGCCTTTTGGATAAAACCCATTTTAACTGCAATGAGATGACAGATCATTGTAGGTTTGATTTGCATTTTTCTGATGATTAGTGATGAACATTGTTTTTTCACATATCTGTGAGCCATTTGTATATCTTCTTTTGAGAAATTACAACTCGTATCTTTTGCGTATTTTTAAATTGGATTTTGCCATTTTTTCTTATTGAGTTATTTGAGCTGCTTATATTTTCTTCTCATTAATCTGTTGTCAGATAGGTAGTTTGCAAATACTTTCTCCCACACTGTGGATTGTCTCTTTACTTTGTTGACTGCTTCCTTTGCTATGCAAAAGATTTTTAGTTTGATGATCCCATTTATCCATTTTTGCTTTGGGCACCTGTGCTTTCGACATCTTATTCAAGATGTCTTTGCCATATATTTCCTGCTAAGCACTGCTTTAGTTGCATTTTATAAATTTTTCTATTCAGTGTTTTCGTTTTTATTTATCTCAAAGTATTTTTTACTTTCCCAAATGATTTTATTCTTTGGTTCATTGACTAAGAATGTGTAGTTTCCACATACTTGTGAATTTCACGTTATTACTGCTCTTGATTTCTAATTTAATTGAATTGTGAATGTAAAACATATTTTTATGTCAATTATTTTTAAATTATTTACTTGCTTTGTGGTCTGGCAAAGTCTATCCCAGAGAATGTTCCATATGTGCTTAACAGAAACGCATACTTTGCTGTTGTTAGGCGAAATATTGCTTAGATGACTCATGCTTGGGTTAGTGAGTGTTTCAAATCCTTTCTATCTTGGTGAAAATATGTCTAGTGGTTGAATTCATCATTGAAAATGAGATATATAAGCCTCCAACTATTGTTAAATTGTCTGTTGTTTCCCTTCAATTATCTTAGATTTCGGTGCATTCAAATTTGGTCCATTCTAATTTGAATATGTGTTTACTAAAGTTATTTTTTCTGATGTATTGACCGCCTTTATCATCATAAAAGGATCTCTCTTGTCTCTGGTAATATTTACTTCCAGTAAATTTAATGGAAACCTTCATATAGGTCTCACTCATTTCTAATTACCCTTTTTATTTTTCTTGAGGAATTCTGCTGAGTGCTTTAAATACATCTTTTGCACTACATTTTGGGAGTAGTTATTGCTTAAATGGAGAAGAGAAAATGATTTTAATATTTTTATATCCTATATATTTTGACACTTCAAAAGTAAGAATAGTTTTTCTCTTTAGTAGCAATAGGAATAATATAAACATAAACATTTACACATTTTTGTAGGGGGGTAGTATTTTTTATTTTCGGTGTTTTGCATGAATATTTTTACCAATATTAATGAAAAGACTGGCCTGAATTTTGCACATTATGCTGGTCATTGTAAAAAGCAAACACTTAACATTATTGATCAATTCACTTTCATTTGTTTTTCTGCCTTCTGATTTCCAAGTGTCAGCTCTCATTTAACTACTAACAATTGAAATATAGGCCTTCTTTTATTAAATTAAAATAATTTAGGCCTGTGATTTGTTCTCTGAATATTGCTTTTATTGTTTCTATTAGGTTTTTAAATGAAACATTTAGAAGGGCAATACACATTACCATTAAAAAACATCCTTTATCACCATGTTAGCCAGGATAGTCTCGATCTCCTGACCTCGTGATCCAGACAGAACTAGGTTCGAAACTATGTAAGTTTGGACTCATTGTTTACCTTTACTAACTCTAGCTATCCTCAAGTCTAAAACTGATATTCCAGTTTCTAACACAGGGGGTGGTTGTGATAAGTAATACATCAATTATATGTGTATATAACACACATACAATAGTGTCTGACTCATAATGATAATTACTAAAGTGATAATTGCTAATAATTTAGTATGAGAAATTTAGGGCTATAATCATTTGTATACTGAATCTTCCTTTTTCTTTTTTATTTTGTTTTGCTCCTTCATCATTTCTAATCCTGCTGGTACTTAGTAAGCTGTTTCCACCATATGTTTAGAGTATTTTTTGTCCTTTCCACTAAAAGAAATTTTATACTCTTAGATTTTTATTCTTGAATTTTTTCTTGTCAGTTTTATGACTTCTACTGAAAATGTAGCTATTAATATACATATTCTGCCTCTTTCCTCCAAGTCTCTTATTTTTTTCTAATAGTCTTTGCTTCATTATTTTATTCTATGCTTTAAATAGTTTGTACATTGTTTACAAAATTGCTAATTTGCCTTTCAGCTATGTCTATTCTATTATTTATCTCTTTTACTTTCAACAACTTGGTCTATATATCTATGTGTGTGCATAATATATTATACATGTATAAATTAATGATGTAATTATTTTATGCATCTTCCTTATTCCAAAATTGTTCAGTTGCCAACTGTACAGACATAGCAGTCTGTCTGCAAATTCAGATATGTCTGAAACACTGCTAGCATGTTTGTTGCTGTTTTTTGCTTTTTCCTATATTATTTGTCTTTATCCATTTTCTTTCATTGTTGTTTGGTACATCTCTTCTAACAGGCTTCTTTTTCCTATCTGTTTGCTTGCTCCTTGCTTTTCTTATTTATAAACTGAAATTTCAAGTAATCAGTTTATACATATATATGCATAAAGATACACATGTAGTTCAAGTAATCTGATTAAACATATATGACTTCTACTGATGTACGTGTGTGTGTGTATACATATATATATATAAAAAATATACCTGTAAAGGATTACCTCAGAATTGTGTGCCATTTTATTTCATATTTATTTAAATATACAGGAGAGTGAGATAGGATAGATAAGAATGTAGCAGCAATTGATAGAATGAGAAAGAAATGTCTTTCTTACATTCTCCTGCTTTTCTAGAGAGAACAGTGGTGATGGAGGTGTGGGGTGGTTATATTTATTAGCTTTGTTGACATCCCCTGCTGGGTGAAATCAAGTTATCTTTAATTTGATGGCTTTCCTATGGTGAGCCTCTAAAGTCAACTATCTCTGAATAGGAGCATAACATGTAACTCTGGAGTTAGTTTAGTGGGTTTTTGTTTGTTTGTTTTGTTTTGTTTAAAAATAGCATGCTGCAAGACAAGCTTTTTCTCCAGTAGATGGCTACAGAATATTGAGGACAAGTAGAGACATAACTTGGCATAGAAGTGGGATTTTTGTAGATTTTAACTTCTCCTATAACCTCTACTGAAGAACCCTTCTCTAGAGATGGAGATTGCACAGTTTCGCAAGCAAGGAGTCTCTCTAGATACCAGGGTATCCTTCTGTTCAACACAGGGTGAGGGTGAACCATGGATGTGCTTCTCACTTCTTCCTTATCTCTTCTAAAACCACAGAAATGGGTTTAGAGTGTGATTTCTAAGAGTACACACAATTTTCTTTTTATATCAATGGACTCATTTAAGCTGGAAGTTAATGGAAGGTGTTATTTTGATTATGTTCCTCAATTAAGATTTAATAGTACACCAACTCCTAAAAATGTTTATGCAAAATATAACAATAGCGTTTTTACCTAATTTACTTTTATATTGATCCTGAGAGTTTAAAAGGTTAAAATTGTATATAAACTTGGGAATTAATTTGTTCTTTTAGAGTTGTTTCAAATTTGTCACACATTTAAGTTTGGTAAAGATCAACAGTAATAAGTGTTAAAAAGAAAGTATTAATAGCATTTGATATTCTTTAATACGATGTCACTCCCAACATTTAATCATATCTCACATGGAAAATAATAATAACAAATATTTGAAGATAGACAAAAGGCAAATGAAACAAAAATCTTAGCAAAAGGGTCATACTTTTAGAGTTAGTATCATCAGAAGATGAACTCATAATTGGAAGAAAATGAGGCAGTTTTCACATTTTCTGACAGAACTTGATTAATTCAAGAAACTTTTTCTCTGGTGCTTAGCTTCTCTACACTCACACCATCTGCCCATACTCAGCTTTGGTTTCTATTTCACTTAGGAAGTCATATAAAATGAGATAATTCATTAAAAATGTTGAGAAACATTGTATGTATAGGCACATAGAAAGCACTCGGTAGCTGCCAATTTTAAATATACTCAGATATAAATGATATGTATTGAAGAGTCCCTTTAAAGTTTGAAATTTTAGTCTGGGTCTCTATGATTAATAATGGAACTTACACTCAGAACATACAAAATGCTCTGAAGTTGATAGATACATTTGAGTAGCACATCCTTGTGAAGCCTGCTTTAATTATTCCAACCAAAACTCATGGTTTTTCACAAAATTTCTAAATTATTTTTAGTTTTTAAATACTACAGATTGGCTATCAGTTTTGTTTAATTTTTCAAGTAATTAATTGAAGGCAATGATCGTGCCTTTCAAGAATAGGACAAACATTATAGTGAAGACTACTACTTGTTGACGGCATATTTATTGCCCATCCATTGCTGCACCTCTAAATGTTACCTTCTCGTTTTATTTTTGAATTTCATAGCAAGGTACAATAATGAATTTTTTATCACCACATTTATGTGAGGCTTTATGAGAAATGTTTTCATCATTTACATTTAATTTAATTCTCAAGGAGACTATGTATAACTTACAGTATTTCCATTTATCAGAAATTAAGTGAGATTAAGTGCTTTCCTTGCAGTCAAATAGATAGTAAGTAATAGAATTTAGAATTCATTCTCAGCATAGAACAGCTGCAGTAGTAGTATTTTAGAATGGAGAAGCATCATATTAGAATGTACTAGTAAAGTGCTAAAAAATGTTTAGTACTTTTGTTTAGTAAAGTACTAAACAAAAGATATTTATTAGATTTATCTTAATTTATTGTATCAGGGCTCTCGTGGTCCCAAAGAATACTAACTTGTATGTGCTTTTTCAGGAACTCAGTACTCCTTCTTATTAGGTAGAATAGTATTCAACATTAGCTAAGTAAGTAAAGTTAGACGATCTATGTTAACACATTGTTAAACACTTGTTTAATATATATTTCATGGATTTTCAATGTTCACTTTTTTTTAAGAGATAGGGTTTCACACTGTCTTCTAGGCCAGAGTGCAGTGGTGTGATCATAGTTCACTGCAGCCTAAACCTCCCGGGCTCAAATGATCTTCCCACCTCAGCTTCTTCAGTAGGTAGAACTACAGGCACATTCTACCACGCCTGGCCAATGTTAAATTTTTTTCGTAGAGGCAGGGTCTTACCTTGTTGCTCATGAGGGTTTCCAACTCCTGGCCTCAAGTGATCATCCTACATCTCAAAGTGCTGGGATTACAGGCATGAGACTGCCCATCTTAAACATTCACATCTTTTAGAGAAGTTTGGAGTGTGTGTGTGTGTGTGTGTGTATGCAGTATTAGTCCATTCTCACACTGCTATGAAAAAAATAAACGCGACTGGGTAATTTATAAAGAATAAAAGTTTAATTGACTCACAGTTCCGTATGGCTGAGGAGACCTCAGGAATCTTTCAGTTGTGGTGGAAGGCACCTCTTCACAGAGAGGCAGGAGAGAAAGTAAATGTTGATTGCAGGGGTAAGTCCTTTATAAAACCATGAGATCTCTTAAGAACTCACTTGCTATCACGAGAACAGCATGGTGGAAACGGTCCCCATGATTCAATTATCTTCACCTGGTCCCGTCCTTGACACATGAGTGTTACTACAACTCAAGGTGAGATTTGGGTGAGGATACAGAGCAAACCATCTCTCTCTCTCTCTCTCTCTCTCTCTCTCTGTGTGTGTGTGTGTGTGTGTTTATATTCAAATATATTTTAATTTGTATTTTCCTTGGTAGTAATTATTGTGGTCTAAACTTAAATCACTATATGTGCTATTCACTTGTGTTATGTGTTTATTTTGTGTGTGTCTGGTGGGAGAGGTTTTTTTGCATGTTATATTTTCAATTATATTTCAAGAATATGTTTAAATTCATAAATGAAACAATAATTTCATAGGAATTTTTGGACATCACTAATCTTTTAATATGATGTGTAGAATCATCAGGTTTACATCTGTTTTTAATGCAAGAAAAATGCTAAAAATAATATTTTCTTATTAAGATTGATGTATGAGTGTATATTTGCCTTATACATTTATGTTAACATAACCATACTTCTTTCTATCAACATTGAGCAATGCTTCCAGATGTTGATAAATACGAACAACTCATTTCAAGACTCTGTTCTGTTGATGTCTGCAGATGTACGGTCTATGCTACTTTTCATATGGTGGATTTTTGTCATATTTGTGAGGTCTTTTCATGATCATAACCTGTCTGACTTGCCTCTACTAGTTTTGGAGATGCACAAGGAAGATCCGTCTAGGCACAACTTGCCACTCCTCATGATACCGTTGTCGGGGACATCTGTGGGTCTTAAATGGCCTTTGGAAGAAAATGAGACATTTTTTACATTTCACATGCTTTAGGGCATCGAGGAATGGTGCTTTCTGTTCTTGCCCATCCCTTGCTTTGAGTTGTGAGAAGGATCATGGGGCATGGGTGGGATGTGTTCTGTCTTCTAGGCTTTTCCTTGACCAAAGCTTTTGAAGTGAAATATCCATCCTTGTCTAAAACTTTTGACATAATAAAAACACATAAATCAAAGACTGTTTTAAGTGCTGAGAAAGTGGAAAGTGAGTTCTATCACTAGAACTTGAAACATACTAAATTATTTTGTTGATTCTGGATGGCTAATGGGGAGAGCTTTCAATAACAAAGAATAATTTAATAGGTAAATTTTAAAACAAAACAGGTTGAATTCCTTTTTGATTTTTAAGTAGAGTCAGTCTATTTCTCCTACTTCAAAATTGCAGATAGAATTTTAGATACTGTTCTTATAAATTAAATGTATTCTGGTTTCAAAACACATCCAGAATGTTGTGAAGAAAAACATATGAATTTCTCTGACATTGCAGTGACAAGGCTTTACATTAAATCTTCATTTTCATCTTTCTTGAACCGAGCGCAGGAATACACAACCCTGAGGGGAATTTCATTTGCATGTTGTTGAACAGCTTGACGTCCTCGACTGGAGCACAGCAAAGTGCACTACAGGCCACGTGAGTTTTTATGGCAGAAACTAAAATGGGAAGTTGAAAAGAATGAAGAATTTTATTCCACTCTAGTTATTTGGTTAAAGTTCACTTTGAGAAACATGAAATGTCTCATTCAATATAATGTATGCAAATAGAGCCTATAGAAGATGACAGAAATCAAATGGCAAATACTTTCCCAGATGTTGCAAATGAGAGTGAAGTGATTCTGTATCAGGTTTGAGGGTAATGCCTCAAAATATTGTTTAAGTAGCTGCAGATTGTATCATAGACATTGGCAGGTGTGGAGAAGGTTATCGTTTTGTGATTAAAATTAAGAGGAAGGAGAATAACAAAATAGAGGATTTTCATTTCTTGCAAATTAATTCTATTTAGTTTTTCTTTCAAGTTGGAAAAGAGTTAATGACTATATGTGTCATTGATAGATGAGTGGGTAAATATAAACAGATTATCCAAATAATTTAGCCTATAAAAGCCCTCTGACCTGCAACATCCAGCTAGTTCAAGCAGAAGAGAAATGCTGACTGTCTTTAGTGTTATTTATTTAATTATTGTTATATTATCAGCTCATCTTTCTCTTTACAGATTTTATTGCATTTCAATAGTAAAATAACAGATGTGGCTATCGTTTTGAAATAATGTAAAATGTATATCATTTTAGTTGCTATTCTTATTGTCATTATAACTCCATGTAAATTCTATATCTCTAGCATATATGTGTTGTATATTCTATTTCAGTCATGAATATCATTGACTATTCAATTTAGTTACTACTTTGTCTTAGAGTTTTCCTTTCATATGTTTGTGGATTTATGAAACTCTCTGAAGAACGTTTAATGATGCAGTTTCAAAAGACCTCACTATTTAATGCAAAGATGTCTATAAATTGATTTCCTAAAATTTGGCTGACTTTGATACTCAGGAAGCAATTTGCTTCCTAAATTTTTTTAAAGTGGTTTATATTTTAAATCATTTAAAATAATTTTAATTTATTAGAGAAATCTAGCCATATAATTTGAAGCTTAATTAATTGAAAATGGTTTAACAAAAAATATGTAAATGTATATTGTAGAATAACATACCAGTTGTTTTTATTAGAAGTTCAATGATTTCAGTTGCCTCAATTGTTTTACTCTCTGTTTCAAAATATGCATATACTGATATATCTCAATTTATGAGTTTTAGATATTCTCTGGTAACTTTATGTTAGATTAAAAATTTAGCTTATTTTATTAGTGTACCACTTCCTTATTTTTTCCTTTTCCATTCTTACAAGCTTGGATTAAATCAAGAGTCAATGTTGAAACTAGTAAAATTTGATAGATATCTTTCACTACTTAACCGAATGGCATATACCTATATACATGTATAAAGATGAATATATATACACATATATTTTCACTGTTTTTATTTTTAAATATTTTATTTTGCATAGCATTTTATTTTCTTAGAGTTAATGACTGACCAGTCCTGCATTTGCCTAATTTTTATGGACATTCTGCTTTATTCATTCAAATAGCCCAACATACTTTTAAAATATTGAAAGTATAATTTTTAAATGTTCCAATGTTTCAAATACTGTTTCAGTTCACTTTTTTTCCCCCTGTTGGTATGTCTCAACAGCCCTTGATTTTCTTATGCCCCCAAAGAAAAGCTCACTCTCTAGGCCAGAACTCTCATCTTGTGTATTCCTTTTGTCCCTCTCCTGTGATCGAAGTCAGATAAATATCTACTAAGGACAGGACCAACTTCACGGGCATGCAACTTATGCAAAATCCTATGTATTTTTCCTTTATTAAAAGTGACTTCGTTTTGTTAAATCACATTCTCCCAATGCTTCCTATTAAATGGCGCATGGCAAATTTAAAAATATTGTCTAAAAACATTGTTATTCCGTACTCCAGCTTGTTTATAAAATTTAAAGTTGAAAACCTCTTATTCTTAGAATCATGAAGGCATTAATGAATGTCTTCCAGTTTTCATTATTGTTATTGCTAAGTGTGGTGTCAGTTTCATTGTCAGTCTTAATATTTGTGAACGTTTTTCTCTCTGAGAGCTTTTAGAATTTTCTCTTTATATTTAATGTTGCACATTTCTTTTTCTATCCTAGGCTCAAAAGCCTTTGCATTTATAGACATGTGAGTTTCAGTTGTAAAAAATTTGTCTTGGGCCCAGGTGCAGTGGCTCACGCCTATAATCCAGCACTTGGGAGGCCAAGGAGGGCAGATCATGAGGTCAGAGACCATCCTGGCCGACACCTCGTCTCTACTAAAAATACAAAAAAAAAAAAAAAAATAGCTGGGCGTGGTGGTGGGCGCCTATAGTCCCAACTACTAGGGAGGCGGAGGCAGGAGAATCGCGTGAACCCAGGAGGCGGAGCTTCCTGTGAGTAGAGATCAAGCCACTGCACTCTAGCCTGGGCAACACAGCAAGACTCTGTCTAAAAAAAAAAAAAAGAAATTGTCTTGTATTATACCTTTGAAATTATCTTGTCTTCATTTTCCCCTTCTCTGTTTGTTATCCTATGTGTTGGACGTCAACTTTTCTGAATAATTCTCTAATTTGTTCATCTTTCTTCCTATTTTCCCATGTTATATCAATCTATTTTAATGAACTGATTTTCTCAAGTTTATTTTCAATGCCTTTCCTGAACTTACAATTTCAGTTATAATACTTATTTTGTAAGAGCTATTTGTATTTGTTGAACATTCATTTTACAATTTAATGTTTTTGCTTTATTTATGTGATATAATAACTATCAGTCATTACAGTTTCTTGGTATAAATAAGTCCTCCTTTTTTCATATTATTTTTACTTTGAATTCCCTTTCATGTTTGACTTTGGTTTTCCTCTTCCTTCCATTTAGCAAGCTTTCTCAAATGGCTGCTCATTTTTAGATGTCTATTTATACTTAGAACTAAGGCATGAAATTGCTGATTAGATACCCAGTCTTCATAGTCAAACCTGAGAAACTTTTGACTCCAAGTTGAGAATCTTTTCTTCTTGGCCATTCTTTTCCTCTAGAAAATAAAATCTGGTCAGGGCTACATAATTTGTGAGGTATAACACAATTGGGAAGTACAGGGCTTCTTGTTATAAAAGATGTTAAGAATATCAAGGTCCCAACAGCAGAACAATACACTTAAGAGTGTAGCCCTTCAAAACATGTGGCCCTATGTGAGACTGCATAAATTGCATGCATGTGAAGCTGGACTTCCCTCTAGTAGATACTTGCTTGATTTCCATTGTTCTGGAAACTGCAACCCTCTGTAGTAAAAAGCTCTTGACTATTTAGACTTATTGGAGACTATTGTTCAAAGTGAAGTAACTCAGGAATGGAAAACCAAACATCGTATGCTCTCATTGATAGGTGGGAGATAAGTTATGAGGATGCTAAGATGTAAGAATGATACAGTGGACTTTGGGGACTTTGGGGGAAGAGTGGCAGAGGGACAAAGGATAAAAGACAACAAATGTGGTGCAGTGTATACTGCTCATGTGATGAGTACACCAGGATCTCACAAATCACCACTAAATAACTTACTTATGTAACCAAATACCACCTGTACCCCAAAAACTTTTGGAAAAATAAAATTTTAAAAATATGTATTTGTACAGTTACAATAAAAAATACATTCATTAATTAATTCTCAATTCTTCAGCACCATGCCTTACTCTTACCCTTTGTTTTATATTTTCTTCTCCATTTAAAGCCCTTTTTCAAATTTCCCTGAGAATCAAAACTATATCTCCTGAGGGTAAAGTAATGTGTTTCCTAAGAAAATGGCAAAAGGTTGGCACCATGTGTTCATCCTCTCTGCATAAGACTTTTAACACATCACTGCCATTTCAGTCCTGTACCTTACATCTTCATTCCTGGAACCTTTAAGTCCAGAGTCCTGTGAATATTTTGTATCTTTTATTCTCCTTTTATAAGTCCTCCAGTTAACTAACTTGACCCCCCAATGTTCATTAGTTGCTAAGGTTTGTCTGTGTTGTGGATAATGAGAAAATGAGGTACAACCAAAATTTTAACCAAATCTAAGCATGAAACAGAATAAGAATCAGGAGAAATGACATGGTTTAAAATGTATACTACCTTTTTTGGATGTTTTGCTTCCCTAAAGTTTCATTAATCTCAACTTTAATTTTTTATTTTCTATAGCAGAAATAGCATTATGCCTGATATTTAAAATTATACACTTGTGAAGACACTAAAATTATGCTTTTTTAAGTATCCATCTTGGAATCTTTGTGATGTTCTCATTAGATTGCTATAATATATTCCAATCAATGGAGCCTCTGAATACCGCTGGGAAAATTATCATTGGGAACTTTTTCCTTAATATCCAGGAATAAAAGAGGACCGCAAATGTATACAATTACACTATCTCATTTGATGGGGATACATGGTGGTGAACATAGATTAGAATGTCATTTATGTGTCCGGTTTGTCAAAAGTTTCCTTGGCATAACAGAGGCAGGTTACTATGTAATAATGCTAGCTTTACCTTGTTTTCTGTCTCCTTATAGAAACCACAAAAATGCCTCCTCTTTATGCTAAGCATTTTCTTTATGTCTAGCATGTTCATCTTTCAATACTATTGTCCTAGTATCTATTTTTTTTTTTTTTTACAAATTGTCATGAAATTTTAGAGCAACAAAAGACATGTATTCAATGAGCAATCCTCACTGTTCCATTCTTGATGTCTTTTGATGTTAGCATAAGGACATAGCAAGGGAATTAAGGGTGCCAGTTTTGGTATTGGAAACATGTGGGTCTTGAGTCCAGGCTTAGCATTTACTTGCATAGAAACTTTGAATAAATTATAAATTTAGTCTAAGCCAAATGTTTTCAAAATTGTCTGCATATTAGAATTACTTAGGAGTTTTAAAATATTCAAATATATTTGCTCCAGAAAAAATAATAATAATAATAACTTTTCGGCCTGGAGTCCTGGCTTTGTGCAGATCTCTCTTGGTGATACTAAAAGGTAGCAAAGGTTGAGAACTCCTGCCTATAAGCCTCATTTTTCTAATCTTTAAAATGGTACCAGCTTTAAATAGCCAGTATTTTACAGTTATTTTAAGAATTAAATGTAGAAAATGCATGTAAAAAAACATAGCACGATGCCTGGAACATTATAAATAATTCATGTCTCATTCCCTGGCTGAACTATAAATACGATTAAAGGAGAGATTATATCTTTCTTGTTCACTGTTTCCTGTATGACACATAGAAGCTACTTAAAAGTTATTTGTTGGTTCAGTGAATCACTTGCTCTGTCTTTTAGAGGAGGAAACAGTCTAATGTTGACTTTTGTTCAGCCACAAAGCCCCTTATTAAAAAATAAATAAGAATTTGCTGCAGAATCACTTTTTTCCTGATTTACTAGTCCTAGTTATTATTTCTTTAACGTTGGTACAGTACCCCATCCTAACATATACCTGCATTATCACCCACTGTGCCTACCAAGTTTTCTCTTTGATTTCTTCTATTATCGCTTTCATCCTTCCCCCTCTCCATTCTTCCTTCCTTTCATCTTTCCATCCTTTTTCTCTTTCTCCTTCTGATCCTTTCAATCTATGTTTTTCTATCTCCTTGTCCATCCCTTTTATCTTTCCATTGCTATCTCATCATAGAAAACCTCTCTTAACACTTTTGATTGCAGGAGAAGTCGCTCTACTCTGAACCTTGCCTGGAAGCAGTCTGTTCTGCTCAGTTACCACTTACCACAGGGCAGTAGAGAAGAGCAAAAGCCTGTGGAATTCTCAAGCAAATTAGCAGACAATTAGAATGTAGTGTGATATGTGCTGCAGGACAAATATAGAGAGTCCTGTTCATACAATGCAGAGTGCACATAGCTATTTCACTCAGTTCTGGTGACACTGGAGGCAGGTCTGAAGGTCAGACGATCTGAGCTGTGTTTAAAGTAGGAATGTAGAAATCAACTCTTACATATTATAGGGAACAAAAAAGATGAGAAGTGGCTCCATATTGCTGCATTGAGAGGGAATTACTGAGAAGTGAGCCTGGAGTTGTAAAAGGAAGCCAAATGTTAAGGAACTTGGGCGTTATTCTTGGGGCCACAGGGCAACCGTTCCAAGTTAATTAAATAACTTGAATGATGGCATGATGGAATTTCCTTGAGAAAACAGATTTCCTTGTCAATGATGAATCTAGAGTAGAAAAGGCAGCTGAAAATCAAGCAAAGGAAATGCAGAAAAATAGGTTTAATAATGACATTATTTTTAAAACCAACCAAAGAAAAATATCATATTTCATAATAATAGCTAAAATTTATTTTGTACATACTATATGCCAGTCATTGTATTAAAAATCATGTACATGATAACCTCCATATAAGATAAATTCTATTATTATAGAATTATTATTATTATCATTATTATTATGATAGTGTGAGAATGAGTAGTAGTTTGCACAGATGTGAAAACCGTGCCACTTGAGGTCAAAGCTTCACTCCACCATTTACTTTCAATGTGACCTTGTGCAAATTAATTGATATACCTAAATATAGTCAGATATATTTGATATATTTTTTGTGGCAGTTCAGGGTTTCTCCAACACACTCTGTCCCTTTTTGGTGCATTGGATTTTAGTGAGACAGTGAAAATAAGTTATACATAAGAGCAAGAGAAAAGAATGTGAAGCAAATGAGAGAAATAATGAGTGAAACAAAACCCTATAGCTCCATCAAAATACCAAGCAAAGAGCAAACAAAAAGAAAATTCAAAGAATTGAATTATCTGCAAACAGAGATTCTGACATTGGAAACAGGCTAAGTGGTGAATGACACGGGAGAAAGGAGACAGGAATAGATAGATTTCCTAATGCCCTTTGATAGATAGGAGGACTTTATATAAATTATAATGCAACTCCATGAAAATGCATGTGACTTTTTGGAATCCTGTCCTTATCTCATCCCAAATGTATGACACTGGGCAGAAGCCTCAACCTCTCTTTGCCTCAATTTCCTACTCCAAACCTAGATAAATAATAGTATTGAACTCATAATATACTATGAAGATTGAGTCAATAAATATAAAATAATGAAGCAGTGCTGGCAAACAGTACCACCATATGTGTTATCTATTATTGTTATCATTAAAAGATCCTTTGGATTTTATGTTTTGGCATGTTTCTCCATTTTTGAGATTCATATAATTCTAATCTTAAACTCTTAAAGAATTAGGGCCATAGAAAAGAGTTTACTATCTTTGGCTGCTGAAACGTTCATATTGTGTACTTTGCTAAAATCAAAGTATACTTTTAATGCCACTGAAAGAAAGCTTCTAAACTGTTAGTTAATGGTGCTTGGGAGTGGACCTCCCTTTTCTGTGGAATATGGTGGTCATCTTCAGTGGACGCGCTTGGGGAATGTAATGTCAAAAATGGATATTTCAAACACAGTGCAGGATCTTAGAATTCATAACGTGAGAAATGAGCTTCATGCAGGAATATTGAAGGAATAGTGTTCATGGATGGTGGTTTGTAACTTGTTATGGAACATAACATGTAAAATGAAGTTTTCTTTTCTTTTTTTTCCTAGAGAAGAGAAGATCTCTGAGTGATGATTATGATATGACAAAAAGCTCAGACATTTTTCAGGTGGTTGAAATGTGTTCTCTCGACGGAAAAATTTAGGCTCCACACTGAACATCCTCAGGGAAAGATGAAAGAATAAAATGCCTTAGAGATTGAGATGCACAGCTGGATAATGCAGAGATAGATCATTTAAGTCAAACATGAGGTGAAAGCTGGGAAGACTTTTGCACCTGTGCTTGACTAGATGCTGAATTTCGAACAAGTTTTCTGAAGGGCAGAGATTTTTGTGGAAGCATGAGTTTTTCACTACCCAATATAGAAAGGATAAAAGAACTTGCAGTTTTGGGAGATTAGATATACTTTTTTCCCCAATATTATGGCCTGTTCTGGAAATAAGTGACAGAAAGGCAAAGATCAAATTCATGCTTACAAGAACAGCTTCGGGTCAAGGAAAAGGTAGCCAAATTTAACACACAAAAAGACCTGATCTTATGCAAATTTGAGCAGAAGAGAAGCAACCTGAGGAAAAACAACATTAGTTAAACAAAACAAAACAAACAGTAATATTGAATGGCTAGGGTGAGGTCCCTGACCCACATTTGCATCTTCATTCATAGGGGAGAGTTAGCCATTGGGAGTTGATTTGACATGATTGTAGTCCCAGCGAAGACAGTGGTGATCAGAACACTGAGCTTCAAATTAGGGAAGAGTTAGGTGTAGCTCTGTAAGATCAGGAAGTACCACTGGTGTCGGCTGTTCTCCACTATTACAGACAGAAATAGCAAGAACCTAGACATTCCCTCTTACTGTTGTAAAAAATGTGACCGTCCTCTGAGTGCTGCTGCCGGGAAATTGGCAAAGGCTCCAGATCAATGCCGTTAAAACCCCTGAGAATAAGACTTAACACTGAGTTTGAGCTGTGTTGCAGACTTTTCTGGCACTTTAACAAGGGTGGTGAAGGCTGAGTAAAAATCTGAGTAGGATTTATGAGAAATTAATGCCAAGTGATACTGGGCAGTAATCAAGTTACCACAACTTATAACCACTGGTGTGGCTTTTGATTTATGTTTTTGTACAAAGTTATAATTATTTATATTGACTATAAACAAATTTCAAAACTCTATAGAAAAGTTTGTTGAAATTGGATTTTGGCAAAGAGATTATGCAGACTACCTAGTAATAGCCTTTCTGCAAGAGTGTATCTACAATCAAAGGGTGATGGCATAGATGGTCTATTTTGGATCAACTAAAATTTATTTTTTTATGCTGCCCCTTATTTTGCCTATTGACAATAATCTTTTGCCACATACACAGAGCCTTGGGATAAAAAATGCCAGGAAGCACTGCATACAGTTTTCTGAGACATTTAAGGAATATTTGATTTCGATATTTTCTGAGCCCCTGTGTTTTTAAAAGGGTAGTTAGATAATAAGAGCATGTTTCTATCTTTATAAGTGAGACATGATCTTCTTAAAAAGGAAATACTGCTTGATAGGGTAAAAATAATCCAATACTTTGAGGAATGCTGTAGAACGATTGTTTTCTCTAAGGTCACTTTTTCTAAGGTGAGCATAATAAGGAGCTTCTAATTAATGTTATTAGCTTGTAGTGTGGTAGGTATTATGGGTCATTGAATATAGGAATACATAATAAATCTCTTAAAATTTGAATATATGTGGATAAAAGAATACTGAAAAAAAAAAAAACAAAAAACAAAATAAGAGTGATCATCACATCATCTCAAGTCCAGGATGCACTTACTCATGAGTGCTTTCAGTCGTACATTTAAAGAGTAGGTGTAAACAGATAGACATTATAAGGAAAAAGAAAAAAAAAAACTTCAGAAACCCAAAGAAGAATTGAATGCAGCATATGCGTCTTAAAATTAATAAGCATACAACTGAATTTTGCTATTATCTCAAAAATGGCTCCCCTCACATGTTCATAGCTGTAAATGGTAACTCTATTATATTTGTGCAGGTCAGAACCTTAGACTGATTCTTCACTCACTTTTCTTTATAATTTCCCATTTCATTAGCAAAACCTATTTGACCTTTTTTTCAAAATTTATCCAGACTTGTAAAACTTCATACCACCTCCAGAACTTACCTGGATCCTTTCCACATCCATCTCACTCCTGGGTTATTCCAGGACACTACTATATGGTCTCCTTTACTTCAACCTTTCTCATCATGGTATTCATTAGGACTTTTTGCTAACATCACTTGTTTTGGCACTGGTCATAGAGAAGGAATCTACTTCTCTACTCACTTAAGCTCAGACATGGCCATGTGACTTGTTTGGCCAGTGAAATGTGTAAGAATTGATATGCTTCCTTTCTGGGCTATAGCTTTAAGAACCAGAGTGACAGATGGAGCTTCCATAAGCCCTTCACTGAGATTTCTGTTAGGAGCCTAACTTCCTTGAGAACAGTGGGTAGATTTGAAGAATAAGAGAAAAAAATAAATGTAGCTTTAAACCACTGAGACTTTCAGGTTGAAAACAGCTTAGTTTAGCCTATATTACCTGAGGAAGGAATTGTTTCAGGAGTTACCAAAAAACAAGATAGCAGCAACAAAATACCTGACATTGGTTATAGTGATGGGTGGTAGGTGTCAAAGAGATATTATTGACAGCTGGAAGGATGGAGGTTCAAATTATGTTATGGTAAACTTTTCACATGTAGCAATGTGGAAATTAAAGGTGGTAACTATTGGATTTATAGCTTCAGAAGAAAGAATAAGAAAACACTAGAAGATTGAGTTTCTTACTTCTGACTGTGTTTTGACACGATATTTAAGGGAAGAAATAAATTAATTAATTTGCAAGAAATAATGAAAAGGACTAAAAGAAAGTAAAACAATGTGGGAGCTTGGAAGTTCCCATGTATAACTGATTTCCATTTCTACCTAGTAAAACTAAAACTGTGAAGGCCTTGAAAAAGCAGAAACTAATTGAAACGTAGCTTAGCAGCAGCAAGGGTCAAAACAAAAGCGTGGCCATCACATGCATTTAAAAATCTCTGAATGGATTAGCTTCTCACCTACTAAATCCCTTCAGGTGAACAAGTAGACATAGAGAAAAATACTGGGAGTGTGCCTTTTCCAGGATATCTGTTGTTTACACCTGCAAAGAAGTCAAGAGAGAGGAGTATACTGCCAAAAAATTTTGAGTGAGATTATTGGCACATGAAATTGACTGAAAACAAATAGGAAACAGGTGACTATAGCTTTAAGAGAATTGTGCTGTTAAAAGAACCACAAATCTGTGAAACTGATTATTAGAAACTTAAAATAGTTCTTGGTCCCTGAATTTTCTAGAGGTAAGGAAGGCTTAGAAAGCTACTCCTGTCTGAATGAGGACACCTTTTCTTGCATCCTCTTCAGAAATATTCAATGAGGACGATTTAAAAAGAGAGATCAGG
>NW_012101798.1:2298182-2300785 GCF_000951045.1 Mandrillus leucophaeus
TTTTTTTTGTAAAGTACCCAGTCTCAGGTATTTCTTTATAGCAATGTGAGAATAGACTAATACAGGTCTCCAAGGCTCTGGGCCTAGATCCTGCACCTATGGTGGATCCCCTTCTGGGCCCAGCTGCTCTCCAGGGATGGGATGCTAAGCCTGTGGCTCTTCCAGGAGGCCCTATTCTTTGAAATGGAGGTGAAGATAGCCACAGCCCCCTGCTGTTCTGGGTGCAGTCCATGGCACATTGGGCCTCGTCTGAGCCACACCCAAGGCAGCTAGGGAACATAATGCTGGAGTGAGGGGAGCAGAGCTCATAATATGAGATGATGTCAAAGCAGAGTGTACCAAAGTTCTACAGGTGTTGGTGATATGCCTCCCTCCCCCTGCACCCCTCCAAACCCTGCTTAAAACCACTCTGACCCTGGCAGTCTGGGCCCATAATAAAAGGCACAAAAGTCATGAAAGGATATCCTCCATGAAGGATATTTTCCAGAAATACCTGTGAAAGGTAGACCAGGGCGGGGAATATCCTAGAATATAAAGATGTTGGAAATTGGCCCCTTCAGTTGCTGTAACTATATGGACGATCTTCTTGAAAACCTAGCTTAGCTATTTCCTGATGTTTGCCTTTTGCCTTGAAAACACCTTGAAATAACCCCTTTTAGTACTTTCCATGGCTGCAGGAATGCTTAAAAGGGTTCTATCAGACTTACCACTCAGAGAGGAAACATTTGAAGTGCACTGTCTGGTTTAGATAATACATTGGCAGCAAGTATTGTATTTCAAAGAAAAATCCATCAATTAACAAGTGAACATGACAGATAGGGTGACAGTGTTTCTCTGTGCTCAAAAGAGGTAGCTAAAGAAAAGGGAACTCTAGATATCTGAAGAAAAAAAATCACCCCTGGGGAAGAAAAAAGAGCCCCCTGAGAATGCAAAAGGCCCACAAAATAGATCTGTCAGATCCTTTCAGACTTTGATGAAAGACACAGAGCTTGATATTAGGAAAACTCTGAGCCAAAACAATTCTTCACTGCAGATGAATTCTAAACCCATCTAAAGAGAGAGATTATCACAAAAGGAAAAATGAACCAAAATTTGGAGATAAGTGCAATGAAGAATATTTTGCCAACTCCATAATTCACTCAGTATATAATTTACCTACCTCCGAATCAGAGTTGAAGCAACGAAACCTAGGTATTGAGATATTTTGGGGTTTTTCATCTGTATATGCACACTATAGAATACCAACGTATCTTAGCAAGAGCAGCATGAATAGTAATGTACGTTTTCTCAGAAGATTTTTCTCCAAATTTTAATAATATAATTTAGCAAACATTTACTATTTGCTTTCTGTCTAGAGTAATACGTAGGTACTATCAGCATTGTAGTGGTAAATGACAAAGGACTTGTCTTCATAGAAGTTCCAGTTGAGTAGGGCAGCTATTATACAGAGGCAATATGCCTGGACTTAAGTGGACTACATTTTTATTCCTGGAGCTGTAAAAGGCTATAATTAGCAGACTCCTAAATATATACTTAATTATTATAGGGGCATTGGAAATTTTTTTCAGTCTCTTTTGCCATCTTAATGATTCAAAACACATACAGGTTGAGCATTCCGTACCTAAAATGCTTTGAACCAGAATTATTTCATTTTTCAGATTATTAGAATTTTTGAATATTTGCATATACACAATGAGATATATTGGGAATGAGACTCAGGTCTAAACCCAAAATTCATTTATGTTTTATGTATACCTTATACACATAGCCTCAAGGTGATTTTATAAAATATTTCAAATATTTATTGCATGAAACAAAGTTTATATACACTGAACTATCCAAAAGCAAAATTGTCATGTCTCAGCCACCCCTGTGGACAATCTGTGGCTGTGTGGCATCGCCATCATTTCTGACTCTTGATTCATATGCTACTAATAAGGCATCACTTATACTCATTCACACTTAACTACTTCATAGTAAAAAATATAACATACCATTAGTACAGTAAAAAAATAATAGCAACAACAAACAAAGGCAAGCTTTCAGTCTCCACCTCAGGCACTATGTTTTGAATAAGAGGTTACTTGATTTTATTGTTTTCGATCAGGAGAAACATCAGAACATTTGAGGGACCAGGAAGTGTTCCTCTGGGGTTGAGGAGACATTCTTCCAGATGACTTTTTGAAATGTTTCCTCCAGAGTCATCCTAAGACTAATGTTTTAGTCTTAAATGTCTCTCTTTGATTTTATAAACTGACATCATTTCTTGTTGTGTTATAAATGCACAGTGCTCTTGTCCTTCTATAAGCCCATCACACGTTATCACCATGTCATTTAGGAGCACTTTTTCTGCACTGTTAACATCATCTTCATCATCACTCTCATTACTATCACTTTGATTCATAACCATTTTGTCTATTTCACCATCAGTCAATGAATGAAAAACTGGAGCCTCATATGGTTGTTAAAAACTTTAATATCCACTTCCATCTTACTGTTGAAGTTTGAGTTTTATATATATATACACACACTCACACATATATATGTGTATATATATGTATTTATATATATTTTATATATATATATAAACTTATGAAAAGAGG
>NW_012101798.1:2301010-2305747 GCF_000951045.1 Mandrillus leucophaeus
CAACATGGCACAAGTATACATATGTAACAAACCTGCACGTTATGCACATGTACCCTACAACTTAAAGTATAATAATAATAAATAAATTTAAAAAAAATAAAAAATAAAAAGAGAGATCAGAGCCTGGGAACCCTGAGAATTACAGGTTGGAGAGCTACTCTTATGAAGAAACCCTCAAAATGTCTGCTTAGCAGGAGTGTAAAATTTCTATGATTCAGTGGCTTCTAGGTAGCCCTGCATTCTTCCCCTTCCCAAATAAGAATTTTTATTCCAATCTTTCCATTTATCTTTCTTCAGACAAATGGGAGTGGTGGAGTGGGGAGCGGAATGATAATATAAATTGTGTTTCTTTTTTTCCTTAAGTCTCTATAACAAGAGGTGCCACATCTAGACTTCTACAGACATAACCATTAGATTTTGTTCTTTTAAATCTTATATGAAATAATATTAATTTTATTGGATAGGACTTTTGGCTTTTCTTCTTGGAGAGGGAATTTTGCAAGCAGAGAAGAAAGTAAACTCAGCACTTGTGACCATAAGGGAAGAACATTGATCAGTTGGGGTGTTCAAAAATAGGTAGTTGTTGTTAGGCATATTTTTACTATTAAAATTCTCTTACAAGTTGAATTCAAGCAGAGTCATGTGATTTTACATGGACCAGTGCAATATGAGTGAAATTGATGGTGTCACACAGAGAGGGAGAAGCCTTAAGAGCCAATGTGTGGTGTGTCACAATATTTTCTTTGTACTCTGCTTATGGAAGCAAGTTCATTTGTTTAGACACCTGAGTATTATGTACACAATCTACTTTCCGAACAACAATGTAGATGTAGAATGAATGAGAGGTAGCTTCATGGTTGTAATCAACTGAAATTTTTAGGATGTTTTCACTGCAGCATAACTTAGACTATTCTAATTACTATTAACTCAAATTTTACCCACAGCAAGAGAATACACAATGATCACTTAAAAATATGTCATGTTATCCATCCTTCTTCATAATCCCCTTCAGTGGCTCAGGGTAAAAGACAAAACCATAATATAAATTTCCTTTATGACAACATGACAACATTCTGTTCGAGTTTCCTTTGACTCTCCATTTCATTCTTTCCTGTGTAAACAATATTTGTGCCCTTACTTTTCTTTGCACATGGTTACAACAGTCGCTTTTTGCCTTTGTTGCTGTTTCTACCTAGAACACCCTTACTCCAATTATACACATGAATTTTTCTCTCACCTCCTTCATATGTACTCAAGTATCTCTTTATCTGTAAAATTGTCCTTACCATTTTTATAAAATAGCAGTAACACCTGCCCTTATGTATTCATCTTAATTTACTTGCCTTGTCTCCATAACAGAACATAGTCTCGATCCACATTTTACCTCCTTTTCTTCCCACACCAAGTTGCATCGTATAAAGTGAAGGCCTTTTGTGCATATATACGCTTGTTTCAGCTTGAATGCTTTAGTTTTACATGAAGTCCCTTAGTCATCCTTAGGGACCAGAGGTACACAAACATCTTTGGCAGAAAAGATTCAGGCAGAGAATGGGCCAGAACATGTACTAGAAACAAAGTTGGATCATTTGTGCAAAGAATTCATCGACCTTAGGTATGCATCGTCTAGAAATGTGTGGTGTGTTCTTTGTGTAGATCCAATCCCTGATCCTGCTACTTTTTTTTTTTCCTATGTGGGCAAAAGGTAGGAAATTGGCCAGAGAAAGTCTGAAGTAGGACTTTCTATACCACAGGGCACAGGAAAATGGCCTCTCTTCTAAGGATAAGGGCATTGTGGTATCAGTAAAGTTGATTTGCAGAGACTCTTCCACAAAATGTTATCAATAAGATCTGTGTGTTTCATAATCATAAACTCTTGCCGAGGTTGAAGCTCTGTAGGGGTGCTTAAGGCTTTAGGTGGTAGTGGAAAGCAAAAATTGAATCTTTCAGGAGGTACCAGATGGTTAAACACAAGTAATTCTTCTTTAGGAAAAGCAGGACATTTAAGTTATTAAAGAGGTTTTTAATGAATAATTTGGAGCTTCATAAATGTACAGCAAAGGCAATTGGTGCTGATTCAGAGACTATTTCATGCAAAATAACCTTGGAAACTTGGGGAGGAAATGGAGGCCATTAATAAATAGGGCATGGTTTTTTTTAGCCAATGATGATAGCAGAGGGTCCAAAAATTGTGTTAATTGTACAGCAACTATTCAGTGCACAATATTGTATACCAAGATGTTCTATCTGTAGATGAGACGTATCTTCCTGTAAACCTCTGAAATAGACATACAGTAACTTCGTTTATTAAAACAAGATATCCTGATGCTGCGTAACTTGCTGGTGCTAAAAAAATTGTTACATTGCCTGTGTGCCTGAAATCTTCTAGAATAGAATGGCTATTAAAGGACAACTAGGAGAAGATACAAATTATTTAATTGCTATCGAAACATTTTTACATGTTTTAGATCATCCCCGTCGTACTCAGGGAATCATTCAACTCAAAAAAAAAAAAAAAAAAAAAGAAAAAGCAAACCTTTGTTAACCATGCAAGGAATTCTTTTATAATAAAATTAGCAGTCCAATTATTGGGTTTTCCAGTCTAGCAATTTTTTAAAGTTGGGCTTCATGGTGCCATTACAATCTTGAAAGTTATTGAGGATGCCAGAGAGCTTTTGTTGATGTAAGTTACATGTAGTGATATTTGCCGTATTAGAAGTTAAAATGGGCCAGGCACAGTAGCTCACACCTGTAATCCCAGCACTTTGGGAGGCCGAGGCGGGCAGATCACCTGAGGTCAGGCATTCAAGACTAGTCTGGCCAACATGGTGAAAACCCGTGCTTACTAAAAATACAAAAATTAGCTGTGCATGCTGGCACACACCTGTAATCCCAGCTACTGATGAAGCTGAGGCAGGAGAATCGCTTGAATCCAGGCGGCAGAGGTGGCAGTGAGCCAGGATCGCACCATTGCACTCCAGCCTGGGTGACAGAGCAAGACTCCATCTCAAGAAAAAAAAAAAAGTGTTAACATATTTTTAAAAATATACCTATATTATTAAAAGAAATAGAAACTGATATTATTTTGCATTTAAAAAAATCTTTCTAATGTTTGGCTTAAGAAAATATATGGAAATATCAGATCTATTGGTGCATTCATTTGCATACTATATATCATGTAACCTCTGAAAAAATATCACTGTGCAAACATGCAAGTAAAAAAACAAATAACCTCTTAGTACTAGTATAAACATTGTTTTAAACCTTGACACCTTTAAATTTTCTCAGAGAACCTCAAGGGTTTCCAGACCACATTTAGAGAACCACTGTCCTAATTTTATGCATTTAATGACTGTAGAACTGCACTATTCTGTAAGGTCTCTAAGACCCATGTGTGTCTGTTTAAATATAAGTTTGATTAAAATTAAATAAAAATGTAAAATTTAGTTTCTTATTCTCATTAACCTCTTTTTAGGTGTACAGCTACATGTAGTTACTGGCTACTGTGTTGGGTAGCACAGAGAGTAAACATTTTCATCACCATAGAAAGTTAAGTTGAACAGCACTGCTCTATTCTTTATTTTTCTTTTTTCTTCTTATTTTTATTTACTTATTTTATTTATTTATTTATTTTTGAGGCGGAGTCTTGCTCTGTCACCCAGGCTGGAGTGCAATGGCACAATCTTGGCTCACTTCACCCTCTGACTCCCAGGTGCAAGCAATTCTCCTGCCTCAGCCTCCTGAGTAGCTGGGATTACAGGCGCACTAATTTTTCATATCTTTAGTAGAGATGGAGTTTCACCGTGTTGGCCAGATTGGTCTCAAACTCTTGACCTCATGATCCGCCCACCTCGGCCTCCTAAAGTGCTGGGATTACAGGCCTAAGTCATGGCACCTGGCTTATTTCTCTTCTTTTTAGGAGAGAGTCCTTCCTTTTGGTCAGTGTCTGTTCATTTTGGCTGCTGTTAGAGAATACCATAGACTAGGTGGCTTATAAACAACAGAAGTTTATTTATCACATTTGTGGGGGTTAGGAGGCCCAAGACCATGGTGCCAGGAGATAAGCTATCTGACTGAGTACTGTTTCCCACTTTATAGACAGCAGTTTTCTTGATGAAACCTCACTTGGTGGAATGGAAAGGGAAATCTCTTGAGTCCTTTTTTAATAGGAGCACTAATTCCATTTGTGAGGCTTCTACTCTCATGACTTAATCAACTCCCAAAGGCCTCATCTTTAAATATTATTATATTGAGGTTGGATTTCAACATATAAATCTGGGGTACAAAAACCTTCAGTTTATAGAATTTTAAGAATAATCCTCTTTGACTCAGTGGTCTGCCTTCCAGGGCAACTGGGGCAGAAGTTTCAACTTCTAAACTTGCTGAAGCAGCAACCCTGCTTCCTCAGCTTTGCTGGTTAAGGCTTGGACCCTGACAAAGTTTTGATGTGTGTCCTGGCCCAACTTTAGTACTGAACCGTCATCTCCAATGTTGGAGGTGGGGTCTTGTGGGAGGTGACTGGATCATGAAGGCAGATTTCTCATGAAAGATTTAGCACCATTCCGCATACTGTCCTCACAATAGTGAGTTCGTTCTCACAAGATCTGGTCATTTAAAAGTGTGTAGCATTGGCCGGGTGTGCTGGTTCACGCCTGTAATCCCAGCACCTTGGGAGGCTGAGGCGGGCGGATCACCTGAGGTCAGGAGTTCAAGACCCACCTGACCAGCATGGAGGAACCC
>NW_012101798.1:2308979-2316594 GCF_000951045.1 Mandrillus leucophaeus
TTTTTTTCTCACTTGACATATGGAATCCTTCAAAGTCACTATCTTGTTTATCATTATCACCAAACATAGTCACAGAGGTTGTACCAGGTATACACAACTATCTTTAGTCATCGTGTACCAAGCATTGACAACAACATATAATAACATCCTTCATGGTAAATTCCTTTGGAAAACCCTCCATATTTTTACCTCTATTTACTGCTGTCAGCATACTGTTCAAGAAAGTGCTTTTATTTATTCTTCATTGATCTAAGGATACTCTGGCCACATGGCTGAAATAATGACTTCACATTTGGGGAAAAGTGCATGCCATAAGTATTATTTTTGATGACAGTTTCAGCTGGAGGATGATCAGAACAGTTGCCAAGGAATAGTAAAATCTTGCAGTTGTCATCCAGTCCCACTTTCCCGCAGGGAGCACAAGCTGCTGGCATAAAATATTTGTGTTACCAATCAGAAAGCATGTCCCTGATGATCCATGCCTTTGTTAGGATACTAATGGACTGGTAAGAAATTTACTCCTCAAAAATAACAAGGACTGGGGTGTAAGGTTTTCCTTGTTGTGTGCTTTCTGCAAAAGCATACCCCAGCACAGTTATTCTGTCTTTGGCAGCCTTAATTCCTGTAGTCACTGTCTTTCTGGTGCAATAATGCATTATAGACTTGTTCTGGCAACAGATTTTTATCAACAGCGACCTTGCGAACTGGTCAACGAATTTCTCTGCTGCTTTATTATCATCACAGAAAGCAGATGCTTTATCACCTCAAATCTTTAAAAATTTAATATTGTGTCTTTTCTTAAATTTATGTGATCAGCCTGTTGAATATTCATAGTTCCCTTCAATTTTCAATTGGTCATGATAGATATTTGCTTCTTTCATGGTCAGTATACCGTTAAGTGGCATGTGTTCACAGCGATGCTGATGGATCCATTCTTTCAATACAAGATTGAGGTATTCATTTTTAGCTTTTTGCAGTATTTTTTTTAAAAAAATTATTAATGTCTATCATGCTCAACACAAAAATTCAGCAGTTTATCCTTCTGTTTTTCAGGTCATATATGGTGGTCATCCCAACACCATACTCTTCTGTAATATGTTTCCTACTTACACTGCTGTCCAGTTTCTCCAAGAGCTTGACTTTCCATGCTATAAACATAAATGCTTCCTTTTTTTATTCTTACCACTCTTACTCATAGGAGTATCTGCAGGCCTTTTTGAAATTTCCAACAATGTCTTTATATCACAAAGTGGAAATTATGAAAAAACACAAAAATTCACAGTGGGTAATGCACATAGGACTCAATCACTTGTAGGAGGAACCTGCTATTGGTGCATCTGGCTTGCACATATGCTATTTTATTAAACTTTATGGGTGTGCTAATGTGGGAAAATCTAGCATGTGTGGAAAAGGTATATTGCAGTTGACGGGGGCTGGCAGGTTCTTTTTTCCTTTGGGGATGCTGAATAATCTGTATTTTGTGTTTGCCTTTGACTGCCTCCCATCACATGAGGTCAGGTGTGGGATTTTTGACTTACATTGTCATGGTGAAGCTCAAGAACTTTCAGATTTGGGAGTATTTAAAATTTCAAATTTTCAGATGGAGGTTGCTCAGTCCTACCATATTAATAAGCATTTGTTGGTAATTATCTACTTTTAATGAAAGGAATGGTAAAAAGAACAATTATTGCTTTGTTTTTTCTTTTTTTACCTTTTTATGAGGAATATTGACATTTTATAATAATACTGATTTCCTCAAAATCCAACATGTGGTAAGCCACTTCCCAAATTCTCCATTGATTCTTTTCTCTTAGTATTGACACTACTGGGTAGTCCTCACTCACAATGAGTATTGGTGATCTATGTAACTATTGGAATATTGAAGAAATAGAGTATGTTTTCTGAGGCAAAGCTAAGATAGCTACTGTGGCTTCTGTCCTGCTCTCTCATTGATCCCCATCTCTAAAGAAAGCCAGTTGCAGTATTGTGAAAACATCCAACCAGCAGAAAGATAGATCCATATGGCAATAACTAATGTCCATTGACAACAGCCAGCATCAACTTACCAGCCATTGTGTAGTGAGCCATCTTGGAAGTGATTCCTCTAGTCCATTCAAACCTTCATGTGACTGTAGTCTGGACTGATATCTTCACTACAACCTCACAAAAAACCCTGCGCAAGAATCACCCAGATAAGTTGTCTGGAATTCTTGTCCCAGGGAAACCGCATAACGAGAAAAGATTATTATTTGAAGCACCTAATTATGGGGTAATTATTTATGTAGCGCTAGACAACTAATACAAAGTCTTAAACCATTTATTTCCATCTCATACTAATGCAAAATTTGTCTTTAATCAGGCAGAAGTGTAATGCTGCAAATATTCAATTTTTCCTTTTGGTTCAGCAGTGTCAAGTGTGACATTCTTGACAACCATTTCAGTATCTCTAATAGCTGGCAAAAGTGCCAAATTCAGCTATGATTTTTTTTTCCAGCTATTACCTTTAGAGGACTGCCAGTTAAGGGAACATTAGTTCATTATACACAAATGTTGCTTTATTGCACAGTTAAGCTTCTCAGACTCAGTAAAATACATTTTCCTTGTATCCGTTCTTTGCTCTAAACATAATGCATGATAAGGTAATACATTTCTTTAATTACTATAAAATGAAAGTGATGGAAGAGTGTACCTAACTATAATGAAAACATCAAGAAAAATATAGTTACACACAAATGCAATTTGAACAAAGTAGAATATATCATATCTAAAGAAAACATATAAGCATATTTTTATTTCCAAAAGGTCAATGATGCCTTTTTAAATAAATTATTACTATAATCCAAGTGTAATAAATGAGATAAACATTGTCTTTATATTCTTATGAATCTATCTCAATTTTGAGCTTCTACAGCCATACTACTTCCAACCTATACTAATCTCTGTATTTATATACTATGTCTATAAGCTAAAACATAAATTATATTTAGCTTATAAATTCATAAATTTCTCTGAAATAATTTACTGGTCACTTACTGTGTCTTCAATATAAAATATTTAGTTACTACTTTATAAGAATTAATTTTCGTATGTGTATTTGTAGCTTTTCTCTCACCAATCTCGGTTGTATGTTCCAAAAAGTTTAATTTTGAAATTTCAATTTGCTACCCTGAGCCAATATAAGTGCTTAGAAAAGACAGAATATTTTTAATGTATGTTGTAAATTAGTCATTTCAAATATTTTTCCTAAATATATTTTTGTAAATTCAGTTTATTTTAATCAGTATGAACACAAGCAACCATTTCAACAACAAAAATATTAAATATATAAAACAGTATTAAAGGTTTAACATATAAAGTTTACCACTGTGCAAACATATTCTACTAATTTATGTTTGCAAGGGCTAACTTTAACAGAAAATTAAGGCATAATTTCCTTTCTCTTCCAATTATTCAGATGTTTGCTTAATTCCTTCACTCTAGTGTGCACATATAGATGTGGCCTTAATCCCTAATGTTGAATGGCAAAAACGTAAATTAGTCCAGCTGAAGCTAATGAAGTGAGTGTGTTATGCTCTATTATTCTCCAGAAGTTCTATTTATGTGCATTGTACTTCAATCCAAAGAATAAATCTTGCAGCTCAAATTGCCATATGTTCAGAATTTTAGCACAGGTGAGCACAGTAAGACCAGCTGTTATTACTCTAAATAATGATATCACATAAATAAGAGAAAGTACTGATTGAAAATGAATGAACAAATGCCACCTTTTCAGATTAGAAAAAAAGGTATTTAAAAAGCAATGGCTATTGTAAGAAGTCCATTCTTTACATATTCTTAACATCGTTTTATTATCTACTTATCTAAGTTGAAGACCATGATTGCCCTCTGGCTTTTGTTGATTGGTTGGTTGCTTTGGCTTTCAAAAATCACTTTTAAATGGAATACATATTACATACATGTATGTATGTAATATGTATATTTTTATGAAATATAAAAATAGTAGCACTACTGGCACTGAAGGGATAAGTAAATATATCAGTATAATTAAACAGAAAAATATAAATTTCAATACAAACAAAAAATTTTGCAGATGATAAGGTTAACAACTCAAAAACTCAAAACTGAACTTAAGAACAGAGACAAATATATATTATTAAATACTTTGTAGTAAATAGTTTTGGGGCAACTGGATAGCCATTTGGAAAAAAGATTAAAATAGATCTGTGTCTTTCACCATACATAAGAATAAATTCCAAATTCATTAGATATGTGTTTAAAAATTTATTTGTGCAGGTATCGGAAGAAAACATGGGTGAATGTCTATTTAACGGGGACCCAGATTCAAAGATTGTGAGAAAAATTGATAAATCTTAAGACGTATTTTTTTAAAAATATGTGACAAAACAAACAAACAAATATCCACAAACATAGGCAGAAGATATCTGATAAGCTGAGAGAAAATATCATGTAAATAAAAAGGTATGAAGAACATGAAATTCAGAACCTCAAAGGCCAATGTCATTACTGAAAAATCAATAAAAAAGCTAATATCATTAATATCTAAAGATATATATAAAATCTCTTAAAACTGAGGAACAAATGATCAAAAGCATAGAAGAAAATTAGTAAAGTACATGAAAATACACCTCAATAAAAGTACATACATGACCAATAACATGAAAATATTTTCAAACTCAGTCATTATTAGAGAAATACATATTTTAAGAAAAACCACTGAAATATTTTTTCTTACCTACAAAATAGTGAATATTTTGAAATGCGACAAAATACTTTTATTGAGGAAATAAAGCTATTTCACACATTGCTTAGTGGAATTCAAAATGGTGGATTTTCTGAAGGGGAATTTGGCAATAGCTGAGAAATCCTTAGATGCACTTACTTCTGATATAAGCAATTCCACTTCTAGGAATCTACTATGATGATACATCTTCAACAATATGAAAATAAAGGTGATCAAAGTTATTCACTGTAGCATTTTTCTGAATTTCAAAAAACTGTAAATAAATTCCCATATATTGGATACTATTTTAATAAATTATGATACATCCACACAGTGGGTTACTGTGCAGCTATGAAGAAGAATGAAGAAGATCTCTGAACTGAGGAAGCTGGGACCCGTAAGTTAATGCTTTGTCAAGGACTTTTTAAACATTTCTAATTTTAATTTATTAATTTATTCATTTGTTTTGAGACAGGGTCTCTGTCACCCATGCTGGAGTGTGGTGATGTGATCACAGCTCATCATAAACTCAGTTTTTCAGGCTCGGGTGATGCTCCCACCTCAGCCTTCCGAGCAGGTGAGACTACAGATAACTTACCCAGCTATTTTAAGTAATTTTTGTAGAGACAGGGTCCCACTGCATTGCCCAGGCTGGTCTCGAACTCGTGAGCTCAAGTGATCTGTGCACCTCAGCCTCCCAAAGTGCTGGGATTACAGGTGTGAGTCATCACTGTGCCTGGCCTGTATAAGACATTTTTAAGTAAAACTCTCTCATTTTATATTTTTTGCAGTATATCAAGGTGAAGAATGCAGTGCCTATTGGAATATTTTGGTGCCAGTGTCTTGAGTTGTGCCACAGTACCTGCAGTTTCCCCTACTGCTGCTGTTACGTTATCAGTACAAACGACAACACAGTAAGAAAGGCATTAAAATTTGAGAAAACAGTGAGATCACCAACAAAAAACAGTCTCAGGGACTCCCAATGTCTTCAGATCTGACATTAGGAAAACTTGTTCTATAGGATATAATATATTTCCAGACAAATAAAAATATTTGAAAAACTTCTGGAAGATATACTCAAAGAAGAATGTATAGTAAGGACAAAAGAAGCTGTGGCATGTAAGAATGAATGCTGAGCAAATGTTAATGGTAACAGTCTTAGCAAATAAAAATACATTTTTATTCCTACCTGTGTAGCCTTAGTCATGACCTAGCATGTAATGCCATCCATTTGAAATATTTTGATAGTCTCTTTGTTTTTCTTCCTTCCTTTCCTTAGTAATTCACCTCTAAACTATGTGTAGCAGTAATTTAGGCCCTTTTTCATGTTCATCTTATCTTTTCTTTCATGCATCCATGTCTTTTTCCATTTGCTTTAAGGTCGCAAAGTATTCTTTGGCTTGACTTTTCTACTCAAAAATTTGAATAAAATATTAGTGAAAACACAAAACTTCAAAATGCATGGGGTGATGCTAAAGCAATACTCAGGAAAAAAAAAATATATATATATATGTATATATATATATATCATTAAACACTTAGGTCAGCCAGGAGAAACACATTTAAATTATTTAAACTTTTACCTGAACAAATAAGAAAATATAGACTGAAATTGAACTCAAAATAAAGAGAAGTAAGATGATAAAAGCAGAAGTTAAAACAGAAATGTATAGTAGAGATAATTATTGAAAGCAAAAGCTGTTTCTTTTAAAAGTGAAATAAAATTCATAATAGTCTAGCTAGATTAATCGAGAAAACAAGAAAAGTTTAAAATTAACATGATTAGGAATGAAAGAAGGAACTTCAATATAAACTCTTCATACAGTCAAAATATTCTTTCTGAACATAATTACATCAGTAAATTACAGTATTAACAGAATAATGGAGAAAAATTACATAACAATCTCTATATATGTAAAAAAAGCTTGTCAACATTTTTTATGATTAAAATATTTCTACTAATTGAAAATAGAATCTGAAAAAGGACATATACAACAGCCTATCATTAACTAAATAATGATAAAAAACTGAATAATGACCAGGTGTGGTGGCTCACCCCTGTAATCCCAGCACTTTGGGAGGCCGAGGCAGGCAGAGCATGAGGTCAGGAGTTTGAGACCAGCTTGGCCAACATGGTGAAACCCGTCTCTACTAAAGTTAAAAAAATTAGCTGGTGAAACCCGTCTCTACTAAAGTTAAAAAAATTAGCTGGTGAAACCCGTCTCTACTAAAGTTAAAAAAATTAGCTGGGTGTGGTGTTGCACACCTCTAATCCCAGCTACTCAGAGGCTGAGGCAGGAGAATCTTTTGAACCCAGGAGGCAGAGGTTGCAGTGAGCCGAGATGGCATCACTGTACATCAGCCTGAGCGACAGGGTGAGACTTCGTGTTAACAACAACAAAAAAAAATTGAAAGATTTCTTTTTATGATCAGAGAAAAATGCAAATATTAGTTTTCTTTCCATTTCTATTCAACCCTGTATTTGAAATATGACATCAATGGCATGATATTTTAAAGAAAGAATTAATAAGGTAGAATTCATGAACATTAAAAATTTTGACTCTGCAAAAGATACTGTTCAAAGAATGAAAAAAATAAATTGCAGACTGGGAGCAAATATTTTCAAAAGACATATCTGGCAAAGAACTGTGATTCAAAATATACAAAGAACTCTTAAAATTCAACGATAAGAAACAACCCAGTTAAAAAATCAGTCAAAGATCTTAACAGACACTTCACCAAAGAAAACATATGGATGCAAATATGCATATGGAAAAGTTCCACATCATATGTTATTCAGGCAAAGTAAATTAAAACAATGAGATACCTATAAAATACTGTTAGAATAAACAAAATCCAGAACGCCGACGATAC
>NW_012101798.1:2317004-2319234 GCF_000951045.1 Mandrillus leucophaeus
AAAAAAAAAAAAAATGATTCCCAGGAGTTAAGGAGGAGAAAAGAATGAGTAGCAGGAGAATGGAGGAGTTTTAGGGCAGTAAAAATATGCTGTATGATACCATCTTGGTGGATATACGTGATTACACATTTGTCTAAAGCCATAGGAATGTACAAACCTAGAGTGAAACCTGATGTAAATTGTAGACTCTGCTTGATAATGAAGTGTGAATATAGGTTTAATAGTAACCAATATATCACTGGTGGGGAATGTTGTTAATGGGGGAGGCTAAACATGTGGGGAGGAGGGGCAGGGAGTACATAGGAAATCACTGTACTCTTCTCTAATTTTGCTGTCAACCTAAAACTGTTCTAAAAATTGTTTTTTTAAGTTTATTACTTATGACTTTCATGAGAAATTTTGAGTATTTTTTCTAGGTTTTTATGTATCACAATATGCTAAATCTGGGAATGGCTGGGTGCGGTGACTTACACCTCTAATCCCAGCACTTTGGGAGACCAACGTGGGCAGATCATGAGGTCAAGAGATCGAGACTATCCTGGCCAACATGGTGAAACCCCATCTCTACTAAAAGTACAAAAATTAGCCCGGCATAGTGGTGCATGCCTGTAGACCCAGCTATTCGGGAGATTGAGGCAGGAGAATCACTTGAACCCAGGAGGCGGAGGTTGCAATGAGTCGAGATCACGCCACTGCACTCCAGCCTGGTGACAGAGTGAGACTCTCTCTCTAATAATAATGATGATAATAATAATAATAAAATAAAAATAATAATAAATTAAAATAAAATAAACAAAGTTTGGGATCTGACATTTTTTCTTGCCAGTTTCTTTCTTTTTAAAATTTTTGATATTTCCAGTTAGTCTTGTTGTAATTTAAATGTAATACTATAATTATTTAAAAATTCAAAATAATTATGTCCCAATATCAATCCTTTAAAACTAAACAAGACCTTTGATTCAGAAATAATAACTTGAAATTTAAGTGTTTGCAATGTTATTTGAAAAAAATAGAAATAATTTTACACGGAAATATTTCTGGCATGTATATTAAGAACTAAAACACTTTGTGGACCTAAGAACTGATTGATGTTCAAATTAATCAACATTAGTGCCATCTAAAGAACTTCAAAGCCTCCATCCAAAGGGAAGGCTGAAAAAGTTACATTGGTCCTTGTTTTACCCTCAGGCCTTGTCTTTTTTCTCATTACTCAATCAAAGTGATTTTATCTAGTCTCATGACTTTTTAACTGTCACCTCTTTACTGATGACTTTCATCTCAAAGTCCCTAGCTAGAAGCTTTGGGTCTATGTTTTCAATTGCACAATTTGACAGCAATATACTTTGTTCAAATTGTACTTCATATCCAATAAACTTGTCTGTTTCCAAGTGCTCCCTATATTAATCAACTGTGCATTATTGTAGTCATCTGGATTATAAACACAATTTAAGTTATATGTAGCTTTTCCAATTTCATGAAATTCAATTTTCAAAAGCATCTGTTTTCTTGCACAAGAGATCCCATACCTACACTTTTTTCTTCCTTTTTATCTTTTCTTCCTTTTTATCTTTCTTTTATCTCTCGTTTATTTTTCACAACTAATCAGAGATATTTGTTTAAATGTAATTATTATGATATTTATAGATCTTGGAACACTGTGATTTCTTCCAGATTAATGGCCACTATAATATATATAATGACAGTTATAATAGCCTTGCTTCATAAAATAAAGTGGACTTGATGCTGTATGACTTCTTGGTGAAGCCCTTAACTGGCCTGTATGTTTACATTTTTAGATATTCGAAAGCCAGTTATTATATAAAAAGAGCAAGAAGCCATGCTTTGAGAAGTCCAACCCACATGACTAGGCCCAGGCACAGAAAGCCGTGAAAAAAAGAGAGGTCATCAAGTCTCCATACACTTGTGTGAAGAAGCCATCTTGGATGTCAATCCCCATCCTAGATTTTTTTCTGGTATTGCGATGTCCTTGCATGTTAAAGATAAAATTTAAAAAAGCAAACTGGGCTAGGCACGGTGGCTCACGCCTGTAATCCCAGCAGTTTGGGAGGCCAAGGTGGGCGGTCACCTGAGGTCAAGAGTTCAAAACCAGCCTTGGCCAACATGGTGAAGCCCCGTCTCTACTAAAAATACAAAAATTAGCTGGACATGGTGGTGCATGCCTGTAATCCCAGCTACTTGGGAGGCTGAGGCAGGAGAATCACTTGAACCC
>NW_012101798.1:2323574-2324264 GCF_000951045.1 Mandrillus leucophaeus
GATGCAAATATGCATATGGAAAAGTTCCACATCATATGTTATTCAGGCAAAGTAAATTAAAACAATGAGATACCTATAAAATACTGTTAGAATAAACAAAATCCAGAACGCCGACGATACTAAATGCTGATTCAGATGTGGAACAGTAGAAGCTCTCATTCATTGCTTGTAGGAATGTGAAATGGTACAATCACTTTGGAAGACAGTTAACTGTTTCTTACAAAACTAAACATGCTCTTAACTCAACTATTCAGCAATCACATTCCTTGCTGTTTACCCATAGGAGTTGAAATAATGTCTACACAAAAACTTGCTCAAAGATGCTTACAGCATGTTTTTTCATAATTACCAAAACATGGGAGCAACCAAAATGTTTTTCAGTAGGTGAATGGATACCTAAATGGTGATACGTCCAGACAGTGTATTATTCAGCGCTAACAAGAAATGACCTATTATGCCACACACGCATACACACACACACACACACACACACACACACACACACAAACACAAACACACAAAATGGGGAAATCTTAATGTATATTAATAAATGAAAGAAGCCAATCTGAAAAGACTACCTATTGGAGAAAGCGAAACTATAGAGACAGTAAAAAAAAAAAAAAAATGATTCCCAGGAGTTAAGGAGGAGAAAAGAATGAGTAGCAGGAGAATGGAGGAGTTTTAGGGCAG
>NW_012101798.1:2326020-2365100 GCF_000951045.1 Mandrillus leucophaeus
CCCCGTCTCTACTAAAAATACAAAAATTAGCTGGACATGGTGGTGCATGCCTGTAATCCCAGCTACTTGGGAGGCTGAGGCAGGAGAATCACTTGAACCCGGAAGGCAGATGTTGCAGTGAGCTGAGATCAGCCACTGAACTCCAGTCTGCGTGCGAGCCAGATTCCGTCAAACAAACAAACAAACAAACAAACAAAAAAAACAAAGTTAGGGGGTGAGAAATTGAAGTTAAGTTGTTATGAAAGCAACATAAATGTTTACAAATACAAGATATTTTGTGCAAATGTTGAGGTAACCACAAAGAAAACTGTATAATAGAGAAACAAAAGATAAAGAGAAAATAGCCAAAGCAAATCCCTACAAAAATCATCAAATAACAAAGGAAAATAATAAGAGAGGATCAAACAACCCACAAAACAGAAACGATAAACACAATGGCAGTGGTAACTTATCACACATCAACAATTACTTTAAGTGTACATGAATTAAATTCCCCATATAAAGCGATACAGTACTGACTGGATAAACCAAGATCTGGTATCTGTCTACAGGATATTCACTTTAGAACTAATGACACTAATAGGCTAAAAGTGAAGGACTATATAAAGTTATTACATGCAAATTGTAACAAAAAGAAATCAGGGATGGTTATGCTTAAATCAGAAAAAATAGAATTTAAGTAAAATTGTTATTATGGCCAAAGAAGTTTATTGTATAATGATAAAAGAGTCAATTAAATAGAAAGATATAACAAGTATCAGTATATACATATCTAACACTAGAACACCAAAAAATATAAAGCAAATACTGACAGATCCAAAGGGAGAAATTGATAGTGACACAATAACAGTAGGAGACTTTAATACTCCACTTATAATAATAGGTACAAAACTCACACAGATACTTAATTTAAAAAAAATAGCTGACTTTAACAATACTATCAACTAAATTGACCTAGCCAACATATACAGATCTTTCACCCAATAGCAGAAGAGCGTACATTTTCAAATGTGCAGAATATTCTCCAAGACAGACCACAAGTTAGATTTCAAAACAAGTCCTAGCAAATTTTAAAAGATTGAAATAATTCTAAGAATCTTTTCCAACCCAATGGAATTAAATTAGAAATCAATAACAAAAAAATGAGAAAATTCACAAATACATGAAGATTTGCAACAAATTTTTTAATGACCATTGGATTAAAGGGGAAATTAAAGGAAATTTGTTAAACACCTCAAGGCAAAAGAAAATGAAAACACAATACCAAAACAAACAAAATGTAGCAAAAACAGTACTAATAGGGAAGTAGTAGCAGTAATTGCCTACATTAAAAAAAGAAAAAATATATAAAATAAACCACCTAACTTAATACTACAAATATGTCATATAAATAATATTAAAAATTAAAAATCAACTAAACTGAGAGTTGACTTTAGTTAGAAGATAAAGAAACCCTTGCTAGACTAAGAAAAAAAAGAGAAGCTACAAGCACATAAAATCGTAAATGAAAAAGGAGACTTACAACAGATGCCTCAGAAACAAAAAGGATCATACGAGACTATCTTATGATCAAACATAGGTGAAAAATTAGATAACCTAGAAGTGGATGACATCTTAGAAACGTACAAACTGTGATTCAAAAAGGAATAGAAAGTCCTAACAGATGAATAACAAGTGAGAAGATTGAATTCATAATTTTAAAAACCTCTCAACAAAAAAAAAGTTTAGGAAACTTAGGACCAGATGGTTTCATAAGTGAATTCTCCCAAACATTCAACGAATAATTAATACTATTTTTTCTTAAAATCTCCCAAAAAATATAAGAGGTAACACTTCCAAATTCATGTTAAGAGACTATTATTACCTTGAAACCAAACCAGACAAACATACCACAAGAAAACTGTTCATTAAGTCACTCATGAACATAGATGCAAAAATTATCAATAAAATACTAACAAACTGAATTCAGCAGCACATTAAAGAGATTTAATATCATGGCCAAATAGAATTTATCCCTGGGATGCAAAGATGGTTCAATATATGCAAATCAATTAATGTGAAATATTATATCAGCAGAATGAATAGTAGCTATGATCAACTATAAATATTTAGACAATATATTTTATAAAACTAAATATACATTCATGTAAAATGCTCAATGATATAGATAAAATGGAAAATTATTTCAACACAATAAAGACCATATAGAAAAAGGTAGGAAACTAACTTCATAACCAATGGGGAAAACTGAAATCTTTTCTTTTAAGATTTATTACAAGACAAGGATGCCCATTCATACTAATTTTATTCAGCACAGTACTGGAAGTCCTAGCCAGAGCAATTAGACTAGAAAAAAAAGCATGCAAATCAGAAAAAAAGAATCAAAATTATCTGTCTTTGTGGATAACATGATCATATGTGTAGGAAACCCTAAGGACCAAGAGAAAATATGTATAACTAATAAGTGAATTAAGTAAAGTTACAGGATACAAAATCAACAAAAAATCATTCCTGTTCCTATACAGAAAGAAATATCCAAGAAAATAATTAAGAAACAATCCCATTCACAATAACAATAACACCAAAAACCAAAATATTTAAGAATAAAGTAAACCAAAAGGGTAAAAGACTTGTACATTGGATATTATAAAACATTAATGGAGGAAATTAAAGAAGATAAAGATAAATGGAATTTATGAATTGAAAGAATTAATATTGTTTAAATGTCTATATTACCAAAATCATATACACATTCAATGCTATTTCTATCAAAATCCCAAAAGTATTTTTATAGTAATAGAAAGAAAAGCCCTAAAATTCATATAGAGTCAGGAAAGAACTGGATAGCCAATTCAGTCTTGAGAAAGGAGAAAAATCCTGGAGGCATCACACTTTCTGATTTCAAAATATATTACAACGTTACAGTAATCAAAACAGTATGATATTGGCATAAAAGCAGACATGTGGATCAACAGAACAGAATACAGAGCCCAGATATAAACCCACACATGTATGATCAACTAATCTTTGAAAAGGTATCAAGAATAAATAGTGAAGAAGAGAGAGTGTCTTCAGTACAGGATGTTGGACAAACTGGATGTCAACATGCAAAAGAAAAAAATGGAACTCTTGTTTTTCACCATATACCAAAAATCAAAACAAACAAACAAAAAAAACTTGAAAGAAATAAAGGAATGAAAGAATTAAATATAAAACTTCAAACTGTAAAATTACAAAAACGTAGGGGAAAATCTTCCTGACATTGCTCTGGACAAAGATGTTTTGGATATAATACCAAAAGCACAGACAACAATAGAGAAAATAGACACATGAGGTTTCATCAAGCTAAAAATATAAACTGCAAAGGAAATAACACAGTGAAAAGACAACCTATGTAATGAGAGAAAATATTTGCAAACCATGTAACTGAGAATGGGTTATAGCCTAAACATATGAAGAACTACAACTCAATAGCAACAAACTAATAACACCCCATCTTCCCTTTACTATTTTTGTTTCTTTTTATATTAATATACAGTAAAACTGATATGATAATATTTGTAGAAATTTATGTCATATGTAATCTTTCAATGCTTATAAAATGAGATAAGCATTTTATTTTGTTTGCTAGTAGAATTTTAGTCTACGTTTAAATCTATGAAACTCTTACCAAATGCCTGTTTGGTTAGTCATTCTATCATGTGCTACATTTTAAAAATCTACACCACAATTTAATCTTCATAGTAATTCATAAAGTGCATGCTGTTAGTGCTATTTTATTTTGTTTTGTGTAATTACAGAACTATCTTACTGCCTAAGTCACTTGCCCAATTCCAAAGTAATGAAATGCGTAAATAGAATTAGCACATCTTATTCCATTTGTGCTGTGTTTTTCTTTTCTCCTCCCAGATAGCAGATAGGCTAGTTAATAAATAAGGATTTGCTTTTTTTTAAACTTATTTTCCTATAAGTTACACAAGCAGAGTAGGTGTGATAGTTAATACCGAGTATTAACATGATTGGATTATAGGATGCAAAGTATTGATCCTGGGTGTGTCTGTGAGGGTGATTAATATTTGAGTCAGTGGGCTGGGAAAGGCAGACCCACTCTTAATCTGGGTGGGCATCATCTAATCAGCTGCCAGCAAATATAAAGTAGACAGAAAAATGGGAAAAGGCTAGACAGGCCTAGCTTCCCAGCCTACATCTTCCTCTGGAGCTGCATGCTTCCTGCCCTCGAACACCGGACTCCAAGTTTCTCAGGAGTGGGGCATAGACTGGCTCTCCTTTCTCCTTAGCTTGCAGACAGCCTATTGTGGGTGCTTGTGATCATGTGAGTTAATACTTAATATACTTAATATAAGTATATATATATATGGAAGTTTATTTTACATATGGATATATCCATGTATGGAATATATATGTATATAATCCATATATAAAATAAACTAGTAGGATATATATACATCCTACTAGTTCTGTCTCTCTATGGAACCCTGACTAATACAGAGTTTGGTACCAGGAGTGGCTCTAGAGGAATAGAATATTAAGGATAGAGTTATTTCATTGGTTTTGGGATTTCTGGAGTTGTCTGCTTAATATGATTAGGCCCAAAAATGGTAAGGACTCTACTTCTAATAGTATGGAAAAAACTGAAATTCCTTAATGTGGACTGTTTAGAGAGTTATGCAAAATAAACACATTTGACACTCCTGATTCACTGCTCGTGAGAGGCAAGGAGTTTAATGACTCTATACATAATACCTTTGACCATATGTGGAGAACCAAGGAACATAATGAAGCTGGTTGGTTGCTCCTAAGTTCAGTGGATGAAGTGATGAAATAAAATGATTAACTCAGGGATTCTAACTCCCAGCTTCAGAAGCAGATATTGAACCTCAAATCTACTAAGATTGCCCTGAGTGACAGTCTTATCTCCTGTAAAGAAAGAGCTGAAATTGTGGAAACAGACACAGGCGCTTATTGTGCAAGTAGGTGACCTGCAATGAAAGGTGCATGCATAACCTCGCCTCGTGTTAATCTGTCTCCCCAAGGACAACTCTATCCTTTTACTAGGGTAACTGTGCTTTGGGGAAAAGGAAAGGATCAGATACTTCGGGGACTACTGGACACTGACTATGAGCTGTTGTTGATTCCAGGGGACTCAAAACATCACTGTGGTCCTCCAGTTACAGTAGGGGCTTATGGAGGTCATGTAATTATTGGAGTTATGGCTTGGGTCCAACTAAGAGTGGGTACCTGGACTCATCCAGTACCAGAATGCATAATTGGAATAGACATACTTAGCTGCTGGCAGAACCCCCATATTGGCTCCCTGAGTGGTAGGGTGAGGGCTACTATGGTGGGAAAAGCCAAATGGAAGCCATTATATCTGCCTTTACCTAGAAAAATAGTAAATCAAAAACAATATTGCATCCTGGAAGGATTGTGGGGATCAGTACCACTATCAGAGACTTGAAAGTTGCTAGTCTGGTGATTCCCACCACATCACCCTTCAGCTCTCCCATCTGGCCTGTACAGAAGACAGGTGGATCTTGGAGAATGACAGTGGATTATCATAAACTTAACCAAGGGGTGACTCCCATTGCAGCTTCAGTACCCGATGTAGTTTCATTGCTTGAGCAAATTAACACATCTCCTGGTAACTGGTATGCAATCAATGACTTGGCAAATGGATTTTTCTCCATTCCTGTCCATAAGGCCTACCAGAAACAAGTTGTCTTCAGCTGGCAAGGCCAGTAATATACCTTTCCTATCCTACCTCAGGGGTACATTACCTCTTCAGCTTTGTGTCAAAATCTTATTCAGAGAGACCTTGATCACTTTTTGCTTGTGCAAAATATCACACTGGTCCATTACATTGAAGACATTATATTGATTGGACCCAGTAAGTAACAAGTAGCAAACACACTGGACTGATTGATGAGACAACAGCATGCCAGAGGAAAGGAAATAAATCTGACTAAAATTCAGGGACGTTCTAGCTCAGTAAAATTTCTAGGGGTTCGGTGGTGTGGGGCCTGTCTAGATATTCCTTCTAAGTTGAAGGATAAGTTCCTGCATTTGGACCCTCCTACAACCAAGAATGTGGCATAAAGTCCAATTGACCTATTTGTATTTTGGAGGCAAAACATTCCTCACTTGGGTGTGTTACTCCACATCCAATGGTGCTTGAGGTGTCTGTGGCAGATAGCAATGCTGTTTAGGACCTTTGGCAGGCCCCAATAGGTGAATCACAGCCGAAGCTTCTAGAATTTTGGAGCAAAGCCCTGCCATCTTCTGCATATAACTATTCTCCTTTTGAGAGACATCTTGTCCTATTACTGGGCTTTGGTGGAAATCGAACATTTGACTATGGGTCGTTGTCACCATGTTACCTGAACTGCCTATTATAAACTGAGTGCTTTCTCACCCATTTAGCCATAAAGTGGGTCATACACAATAGCATTCCATCATCAAATGGAAGTGGTATACACATGATTGGGCTCTAGCAGGTCCTGAAGGCACAAGTTACCTGAGGAAGTGGCTCAAATGCCCAGTGTCTCCACTCCTGCTACCCTGCCTTCTCTCCCCATTGATGGCCTCTTGGGGAGTTTCCTATTATCAGTTGATAGAGGAAGAGAAGACTAGGGCCTGGTTCATGGATGGTTCTGTACGATATGCAGGCACCTCCTGAAAGTGGACAGATGAGCACTACAGTCCCTTTCTAGGACATTCATGAAGAACAGTGGTGAAGGGAAATCTTTCCAGTGGGCAGAACTTTGAGCAGTGTACCTGGTTGTGCACTTTGTATGGAACGAGAAATGGCCAGATATGTGATTATATACTGATTCATGGGCTGTAGCCAATGGTTTGGCTGGATGTTCAGGGACTTGGAAGAAGCATGATTGGAAAATTGGTGACAAAGAAATTTGGGGAAGAGGTATGTGGATAGAACTCTCTGAGTGGTCAAAATCTGTGAAGATATTTGTACACCATGTGAGTGCTCAGCAATGGGCCACCTCAACAGAGGAGGATTTTAACAATCAAGTGGATAGGATGACTCGTTCTGTGGACACCACTCAGTCTCTTTCCTTAGCTACCCCTGTCATTGCCCAGTGGGCCCATGAACAAAGTGGCCATGGTGTCCAGGGTGGAGGTTTTGCATGAGCTTAGCAACATGGACTTCCACTCTCCAAGGCTGACCTGGCTACAGCCACTGCTGAGTGCCCAATTTGCCAGCAGCAGAGACCAACACTAAGCCCTCAATATGACACCATTTTTCAGGGTTATCAGCCAGCTACCTGGTGGCAGGTTGATTATATTGGATTTCTTCCATCATGGAAAGGGCAGAGATTTTCCCTCACTGGAATAGACACTTACTCCAGATATGTGTTTGTCTATCTTGCATGCAATGCTTCTGCCAAAACTACCATCCACGGATCCATGGAGTGCCTTATATCCACCGTCATGGTATTCCACACAGCATTGCCTCTGACTAACGCATTCACTTCACAGCCAAATAAATGCAGCAGTGAGCTCATGCTCATGGAATTCACTGGTCTTACCATGTTCTCCATTATCCTGATGCAGCTGGATTGATAGAATGGTAGAATGGCCTTTTGAAGTCACAATTATGACACCAATTAGGTAACAATACTTTTCAGGACTGGGGCAAAGTTCTTCAGAAGTCAGTGTATGCTCTGAATTAGCATCCAATATATGGTAGTGTTTCCCTCATATCCAGGACTTACGGGTCCAGGAATCAAGGGGTGAAAGTGGAAGTGGCACCACTCACCATCAGCCCCTAGTGATCCACTTGCAATATTTTTGCTTCAGTTCCTGCGACATTACATTCTGCTGGACTAGCGGTCTTAGTTCCAGAGGGAGGAACACTGCCACCAGGAGGAACAAGAATTCCATTAAACTAGAATTTAAGATTGCCACCTGGTTACACTTTGGGCTTCTCCTATCTTTAGGTCAACAGGCTAAGATGGAAGTTATAGTGTTAGCTGGGACAACTGATCCAGACTATGAGATTAAATCAGTCTACTACTCCTCAATGGAGGTAAGGAAGAGTACATGTGGAACACAGGAGATTCAATAGGACATCTCTTAGTAGGATGTGTCTTAATTCAATAGGACATATCTTAATTCCATCCACTAAAATTAAGGTAAACGGGAAACTACAACAGCCCATTCCAGGTAGAACTACAAATGGCCCAGACCCTTCAGGAATGAAGATTTGGGTCACTCCACAAGGAAGAAAACCATGACCCACTGAGGTGCTTACTAAAGGCAAAAGAAATACAAAATGGGTAGTAGAAGAAGATAATCACCAATACCAGCTATGATTATATGACAGTTTCAGAAACGAGGATGGTAACTGTCATGATTATTTCCTTCTTTTGTTAAAAACATATTTGAACACATATACGCTTATACTAAGACAATATCTTCATTTTATTTCCTTTTTCCTTTATAATGAGACATAAGACTTATTGACTTCATATCAGCATGTAAGTATTGTTAACTTTATGTAAAGGCATTTGAGTTGGGAATTAGTGCTTTTTTGGTCGTATGAAAGATAGTTATATTATGTTAGGCATAATGATGAGCTTATTATTGTCATCATTTGAAGATTATGTATGATTTCAGGACATGTGTATGGGTTCAAGTTGACAAGGGGTGAACTTCTGATGGTTAATACTGAGTGTCAACTTGATTGGATTGAAGGATGCAAAGTATTGATCCTGAGTGTGTCTATGAAGGTGTTATCAAGGAGATTAACATTTGAGTCAGTGGGCTAGGGAATGCAGACTGGGTGGGTACCATTTAATCAGCTGCCTACAAATACAAAGCAGGCAGAAAACCGTGAGAAATCTAGACTGGCCTAGCCTCCCAGGCTACACATTTCTCCCACACTGGATGCTTCCTACCCTCAAACATGGGACTCCAAATTCTTCAGTTTTGGGACTCAGACTGGCTCTCCTTTCTCCTCAGCTTGCAGATGGCCTATTGTGGGACCTTGTGATTGTGTGAATTAATACGTAATAAACTCATATATATATATATATAAAATTAGTTCTGTCCCTCTAGAGCGTCCTAATACAGCAGGTATAATTGGAATACTTCACATCGTGTAGTGTTTTGTACCCTGTGACATATTATAGATTGATAAATGGATACCTATATATACCTAGAGATAAATAGATATATAGATACATAAAGGTATACATACATGTGACATCTATCTATCTATATGTATATATATTTTTATATATATGTGTAGTACAGTTCATTCATTCTTTTCTGCTTCCTTTTATGATCAGAAAACTCTTACCAAACTTTTAGAAAATCTTCAAATTCCGAACCTTCTTTGAAACCATAATTTACTCATCCCCAAAGTAAACTCTCAATTATTTAAAACATTAATGAAAAGAATAATAAAGACAATAATTTAATGCTGTTAGCACCTGACATTTATGGAGGGCAGTTACTGTTTTATGTGCTTAAAACCTCATTTAATCACCAAAATTCTATGAGGTAGTTACGATTATGATCTCACTTTTAATGACAAGAAAACAGTGTCATAGGAAAGTTCATTAATTAGTCTGCTAGCTAATAGTGACAATATCAGAACTCTAAACCTAGGCAACCTGGCTCCAGGGCCCATACTCAGATGATATCCTATACCTGTACTTTGATAATACTTTCATTTTTACCGTACTTACAGTACTTACTACATTGAGTATTGTGTTGTAATTGTGTGTTGGCACATTTTTAGTTTTTAAATGCTAAAATACAGAGGAAATCTATCAAATAAAATTGAAAACAGAAAAACAATAGAAAATGAGTGAAATATCAGTATCTTAAATATCAAAACCTCCAACAAAACTGATAAAGAAAAAATAAAAGAGAAAAATTATCAATATCAGGAATGAAATGTAAAGTATCAGCTTAGGCCCTGCAGACATGAAAAAGCGAAAAAGGGAATATTAAAAGCACACATAATTGGTCAACCTAGATGAAATGGACCAGCTTATCCAAAGCACAAACCACCAAGAAACTCATCCAACATGAAAAAAATATAATTTGTATAGCAATAACTATTAAGACGATTAAAGTCATAATAAAAAGCTCCTAAAAAAAGAAGTCTCCGGGTCCAAATGGTTTCACTGGATGAGTCTATGAAACATTTAGAGAAGAATTAATGCCAAAATCTCCACAATCTTGTCTAGAAAACTCGAGACAAATGAACAATTCCCCTCATTATTAACAACTAGTATTATCCTGACACCAAAACCAGACAAAGACAATTTAAAAAACCCAAAATATAGACTAACATTTCTAATAAGTACAAATGTAAAAACCACAACAAAATATTAACAAATCGAATTTAGCAATTGAGGAGGCAAAGGTACCTGAGCACAGTAAGTGGAGGCTACAGTGAGCTGTGATGGCGACACTGCACTCCAGCCTGGGTAATAAGACTCTGTCAAAAAAAAAAAAAACCAGAAAGAGAGAAAGAAAGAGAGGGAGAGAGGGAGAGAGGGAGGGAGGAAGGAAAGAAGGAAGGAAGGAAGGAAGCAGGGAAGGAAGGAAGGAAATAAAGAAAATTATACATCATGACCAAGTAAGGTTTATCCCAGAGATGCAAAGCTGGTTCGGCATTCAAAAGTACAACCATATGAACAGGCAAAGAAAGAAAAATCATATAATTATATATGATTATATATATTTATGTAGAGGTAGCAATGGACAAAACTCAACACCAATTCATTCATTCATTCATTCATTATAAAAACTGTCAGAAAACTAGGAGCGTAGGTGAATTTTTCCAATTTCATAAAGAATATCTACCAAAAACTTATGAATTATTGCTGTTCCCTAAGTACCATAAGACTGCCAACACTTTTGCTTAAGGCCTTCTGTTTGGCTTCTTAGCTTTGTGCATTATACAGGTTGGATCTCACTAGAAATCTTGAAGGGAAAATAAGATGAGCCTTGGGCTTAGTTGTCCTCCTCTTCTCCTTTTCCATCATGATCCAGACACTTCAAGTCTCTCATTTTTGTCTCCTTATCCCCATGACACTGACAACGTTCTGTTTTCTCTGCTTCTTAGCAGAATCTTTTTTTTCTAAGGTCATTGCCAGATCTTCAGCGTCTTGCCTCATGCCTGGAATTTTGAATACTATGAGGAAAACAAATGGCCACAGGTTGTTGACTAAACTCTTCATGGTTTTCTCCTCTTTAAGATTCTTTCCCTGTGAGTCTGGCAGCCTCAAAGGCTCTCTCATATATTCAGATATTCATTTATTAGTTTTAAATCATACTCAACATTTCTAGCTGTTTTTGGAGGGAGCGTTTGTTTGCTGCAAGGTATTTCATCTTAGCTAGAAGTGGGAGTCTCAAAGCAGAAGTTTCCCAAAAGGTAAAGAATTTATGATCTAGAAGTGACATTAGGAAGTAAAGAAGACACTGACGCTGTATTCTGATCCTGAAAACCATGAACTGCTGGAGAATGAGTAGCTTTGACTACAGGGTCAAAAAGGAAAACTGACTGTTAGTTAATGCAGTGAAAAAGAAGGAACAGTTAACAGTCACTCTAGAGAATTTTATAAAATGGACTTAAAGCAATGGTAAAGCACATTTTAACTATTTCTTTCCTACCTGTTTCATTAGACTTGCTGCTTCCATGACTTTAGGTTAGCCCTAGTGCAATTTATTCCCTCCACGTTAAACTCCGTGGTTGCTTTTCTAGTTATAAACTAAATCACATATTGTGCATTTTAGATCCAGTCATGTTCTCCATAAGAATTCCTGAAATGCTCTCTTTATTAAAAAAGATTACATTTAATGAAAAAAGTTTATTGTTGAATTTGAGAAAAAAGAAAAAATAATAAGAATTACAGTTTTTATAAGTGGGAGTAATTTCTAAAAGGTGATTTTTTATTTGTAAAAGTGCTCCTCTTTATCACAAATTGAACTGATATATATGTATATATCTATCTATATCTATATCAATATCTATATCTATATATATATTTTTAGACAGTCACTTGTCACCCAGGCTGGAGTGCAGTAGCGGGATCTCTGCTGACTGACTGAAAGCTCCGCCTCCCGGGTTCACGTCATTCTCCTGCTTCAGCCTCCGAAGTAGCTGAGACTACAGGCACCCACCACCACGCCCGGCTGATTTTTGTATTTTTTAGTAAGGAGGTGGTTTCACCGTGTTAGCTAGGATGGTCTCAATCTCCTGACCTCGTGATCCGCCCGCCTTGGCCTCCCAAAGTGCTGGGATTATAGGCGTGAGCCACCGCGCCCGACCAACTTAACATATATTTTAAGGATGAAAGCTAATGCTGATCCCACAATTATGAGTGTGTGTGATCTCTTTAAATGAAGACCATAAAATATGTTTATTATACATGAATAGAGGCTAATTTTCACATGCACTATGTATATTTTATGCTAATATAATGTGTTACTTTAAATGTTCGTGGTTTCAGGTTGTTACAATTTTCTTTCTGTTTCAGACTAACTTAAACAAATAGAAAATGTACTTATGCAACTGAAGATGGTACTGTCAATTTTGTTATTAAGGTCCTAAGTTCCTTCCATTTGTCCATTTTGGCAAATACAATAGAAGTTCCATCAAAAGAGTTATCCCCTTGTGTTTGCAATATTACTAACAAATACCAGGAATTTTCTAGTGAATCAGCACTTCCCAGAGGCAATCATTTCCAGCGTTTTTGTTGTTGTTGTTTTGTGTTTGTGTGTGTGTGTGTGTGTGTGTTTCAGGAGTGAAGAAGCTTTTCCTAGAATTATACTAACATCTTATTTACCAGCATTTTATCCCCCCATGCCTAGCTATACCAGTTACTGGCAGGGGAGATAGTCATGAACATATCAGATCAGTCAGACATATCTCGTGAGGTTAGGAATAGAACTAGTCTCCTTGGGAGCAAATGGTCAAAGGCAGAGTGGAGGAGTGTAAATATCCTAATATAGTCAGGTTTCTGCTAGAAAGGATGCAAACAGAAGATGGATGTTGTTAATTTCATTAAGTGCTCAATAAATAAGCATTGTTTTATGTCTCTTATTTTTCTAAATACCTTTACAATTTTAAACTTTTCTTTATATTGTATTTACAACTACTCTGTCATTTTATAGATTAGAGAATAGGTGGGATATGTAAAATGCATTTTACATGTGACTTGCTCTTTTGTCAAACTTATTCTTTCATAGTGAAACCTGGAAACTGGTCTAGGGCTTCCCTTCTGCTATTGCTTTGTTTTTCTGTTCTCTTTTCTGTATGCTTCTTGAAAAGAAATAGACTTTATTCACAGAAGCTTTTCACTATTATCCCTGTTCCACTGTAAATACTTGAACTTTTTTCTCATGATAATTTCTCAGCATTACTGAATAAAATAAAACTACCCTCATTTGAACTAGGATTTGTGGAAAGGACTTTCTCATTTACATCAGCTCTTCCTTGAAAATCAAAGTAGGTAGACTCAAATCAAAGAAATAAAGGATAATTTATGTTTTATGCAGTTTCACTCCTTGACAGTTTATTATGCTCTTATCAAAAATTATTTTTCCTCAAACAGAACTGAAATGGTTTTAGAAGATTATGGTTTCATAATCCTTCCAGATGTAGCTCACTTTAATGAATATATGAGTTTGTGAGGCATTGTATATAGAGTGACTTGGAAGTAATCATTTAAAATTCAGTTGGGTGCCTCATTGGTGTAAAAGTATATCATTTTTAGATGTGTAAGAATTATTCTTCTTTTCGTTCTAAAAAATGTAAATTTATTTCTTACATTGTATAAACATATGTTCCTAAAATTTGTTTGTTTTTACTTGCACTATCTCTTTTCCTTACAAGCATACTTTTTGGTGATTATTTCCTGCCAGATCATAGGATTAACGAGAACGTGAAACCTATCAACCTTGATCGTCACTGTATCCCCAGGCATGAGCTCTGAAAACAAGCAGGTGTGAAATAAATGTTTATAAGCTACAAAAACATTGTCTCTTTGTACCACAAATATTTTGGATGTAGATGCTGGCCAATTCTGTATACCAGTTGTTTTTGCTCATTTATTTGTGTGTGTGTGTGTGTGTGTGTGTGTGTTTTATGTTGGCGAAAATGACTTTACTTTTCTATTTTTTCTTTTAAATTTCAATTTTTGTTTTAGCTTCAGGAGGCACATGTGTGGGCTTATTACAAGGGTAGATTGTGTGATGCTGAGGTTTGGGCTTCTATTAATCCTGCCACTCAGATAGTGAACATAGTACTCAGCAGGAAGTTTTTATTTTTGTGTTTTCAATCATATCCAAAAAGAGAGATATTTTTGAAAGCAATATCCATTTTAAAGTATGATATTTTTATTTGGATTTTATTTTCGTGGCTTTCTTATTGTTTGGAACTTAAGTCCACTTTTAATCACTTATTGGAGAGATTTATTTAACTTAAGTAGGTAGCATCCTTTCTATGGAGGACTTAAAACAATGCATTTAGTCCGCCTTTGGGTGAGAGTGGTGGATGTGGTCAAGGTGTGTGTGTATATATTACATAGATGTGTGTACATAGATGTGCGTATGTGTGGTATAGACGCTGAATGCGGAGACAGATGCAGCAGTCACCACCAAAAGAGCTTCCATTCAAGTACTTTATAGCTGCCATACCTACTGTTATTTTTTGAAAATACCGTGAATAATTCACTCTTCTTTGGAATTAAATATTTACATATATTTCTTCCAGGAAGATACTTGAACTTTACTAGATCAATACAGATACATTAAAATAATTAATATTCATATCAGTTGGTGGCCTCAATTGACATCTGGATTACATGGCAATCTCTGTTTTTTGTTTTTCATTTTTTACTTAACATGTTTGCTCTTCGTTGTTCTCTTCAGAATTCTAGTAGGCTATGAATGCTAGAGCTTAAATTTGAATTCTCCATTTATTAGCACTCTATTTGTCTCCTTGTCTTTTATCATATAGCCTATTGCTTGTTCTCTTTATGCTGTACGATTCTAGCTATTATCAGTATCATTTTAGGCTCATGCCTACTACTCCCTTAACATATTAAAACTTTTCTAAATTGCACATGAGTTTGCCATGGCCAATGGATGTTGTATTAGGTGTCCTGTTGACATTGGGCCAGCTTTGAAATAGTATCTTTTTTCCTCAACACATGAATCTCAGGCAAATAAAAGTGTCTATGCCCATTTTTGTCATTCCTGTGGGGAAATATTAACTTTACAAGATATTTTGCTTCCAATTCTAAATTATTTATGATAAGCCGGTGGATTTTGTTGACAACTTATTTCAAAATTTAAATCTATGGCAAGTGATTTATATTTTACTTTTATTAGTATTAAAGTTGAAAGCAAGTTATTCAAATTTATTTAGTAAAAACATGAATGCACCTTGTGACAGATATCAGCTTCCGAAAATCTAGCAAGTCCTGGCATCTTGTAATATTCACTGTATCCAAACTGACAATAAAGCATTTTGGAAAGAAACAAAATTAGTGTCTCTGTGCTATTCTTAAATTTGGCCTGAGGTCTCACTAATTCTGGTAGTCAAATCCTCTTGGCTGAGCATGTAGAAAATATAAAAATTGGTCACTGCGTGGATGTGCATGCAGAAATTACATCCTTAGTGAAGAAAAAATAGATTGGTGAGAAATAGATATTAGACAATGATAACAGTGTCCTTTATAAGAGAATTTTAAGTATGTATTTCCAATTCAAACTGAGAAAAAGTTATGATGCTGCTCCTAACAATAAAATATTCCCTCAAATTTCTTCAGACCTTGTTACTCTCACTTAAATGGAGAATGTGCCTTTGGGGTGTGGAGGTTATTCACATTGTTAGCGATACAGACATGTACTATATGTTTGCTATGCTGTGGGGTAGAGCACTCACACAACAAAAAGTGTGGGTCTTACAAAAGAGGCAGATCTATGAGGATAGCAAATTCTGTCAAAATTAGATACATAGATGCTATTGGTTTCTCACTATTATTAACATGGAAAAGTGAGCATTTTTGTTATTCCTTTGAAAATAATGAGACAAATATTTCATTGAGATATCCTAAATGAATGATAAATCACTGTCATCACGTCATATCAACTATGTTGAGACTCAAGAAACCTGTGATCTTTCCTTTGGCTCACAAATAAAATGCATAAAAACTTAGTTCAACAACTCTTTAAATATCATGAAGATTGTTTTCTCCTAATACAAACCATTAGACAAACTTATTCTAACACTTTTTGGAAAGGATGTTTTGTTTTAATCGTAAGTTTTTAGTCTACTTTTTTTTTTTTTTTTGAGACAGAATCTCATTCTGTTGCCCAGGCTAGAGTGCAATGGTGAGATCTCGGCTCACTGCAACCTCTGCCTCCTGGGTTCAAGTGATTCTCCTGCCTCAACCTCACCAGTAGCTGCGAATACAGGTGCCTGCCACCATGTCCGGCTAATTTTTCTATTTTTAGTAGAGACAGGGTATCACCATGTTGGCCAGGATGGTTTAAATCTCTTGACCTCGTGATCCCCCCGCCTCAGCTTCCCAAAGAGCTGGGATTATAGGTGTGAGCCCCTGCACCTGTCCACCACTATCCATTTTTATAATGTCAAGTTTGTACTTCATCTCATACCTCCCCATGCCTACCTCCAGGAAGGTAAAATAAGGCTATGTTGTTAATGCAGCAATGCAATGAATTAAAAATAAATGCAAGCAAGCTCTCATTTTGTTTCACATTAAAATATTTAGAAGTTTTAGAACTTGTATCATAAAACAGAGAAAATATTTTAGACTTAATAAACTCTTGCCTTTATTTATTAGCTTCTAAATGATAAAAATAGGTAAGTTCCTCTCCTATTTTCAAGATTCACAGAAAACTTATTTAGGACCTGGTTCCAATTTTACAAGAAAATTTTTGTACATAGCTACAGTTCTGTATTCTGCAATTAAGTGCATTTCTTTTTTTTACCATATACAATCAGTGGATCTGAAGTAGTTCATCATAGTCTAGACTACAATGCTTGTTATTATTGAAACTATTTAAAAATTTCTGTGTTAATGTTCCCTTTGTCAAACTAAATCATCTCATTTTCATAATTTGTAAAATAATCTTTACATGCGCACACACAAATACATATGCATTTTACTCATTTAAGTTTAATAATGATCTCTCTAAATTTTCTACTTTGTCTCAGTAATGACTGATGGAGTTTCAATATTTTTTCCATAATTCTTTGGAAAGTGTTCTGTTATTTTCATTCCATTTCTTAGAGTTATCTACTTTAGTTTTAAAATGTTTTGCTACATAGGAAAACTTGAAAAAGACATGGTTCATTTTTAGAATCTTGTAGTTATATATAATAGTTATAATGTAAAAATAATGATTTCTTTTTCCCTTTTTCTCGCAACTTTTATTTTAAGTTCAAGGGTATATGTGCAGGTTTGTTGTACGGTAAATTGCGTGTCACAGGGCTTTGGTGTACAGGTTATTTTGTTGCTGAGATGATGAGCATGGTACCCAAGAGGCAGTTTTTCAATCTTCACTCTCCTGTTACCTTCCACATTCAAGTAGGCCCTAGTGTTTATTGTTCCCTTGTGTCAATGTTTAGCACACACCTGTGAGAAACGATGACATTTGGTTTTCTCTTCTTGCATTAATTTGCTTAGAATAATTGCCTCTAGGCCGGGCACAGTGGCTCACGCCTGTAATCCCCACACTTTGGAGGATGAGGTAGGAGGATCATGAGGTCAAGAGTTTGAGACCAGCCTGACCAACATGGTGAAACCCCATCTCTACTAAAAACATAAAAATTAGCCAGGCATGGTAGTGAAGGGAGCCTATAATTCTAGCTCCTCAGGAGGCTAAGGCAGGAGAATTGCTTGAAGCTGGGAGGCAGAGGTTGCAGTGAAGTGAGATCACGCCACTGCACTCCAGCCTGGGCGACAGAGCAAGACTCAGTCTAAAACAAAACAAAACAAAACAAACAAAACAAAACAAAAGAATAATGGCCTCTAGCTGTGCTCCTGTTGCTGCAAAGGCCATGATATCACTTTTTGTATGGTTGTGCAGTATTCCTTGGTGTATATGTAATGCATTTTCCTTATCCAGTCGACCACTGATAGACATTTAGTTTGATTTTATGTCTTTTCTATTGTGAAAGTGCTACAGTGAATATACACAGGCATCTGTCCTTGTGGTAGAACAATTTATATTCCTTGGGTGTATATACAGCGATGGGACTGCTGGGTTGAATGGCAGTTCTCTTTTACGTTCTTTAAAAATCTCCAGTCCGCTTTCCACAGTGACTGAACTAGTTCACATTCCCTCTAGAAGTTTATGTGTTCCCTTTTCTCTGCAGCTTTGCCAGAATCTGGGATTTTTTTTTTTAATGGCCATTCTGATAGGTGTGAGGTGGTATCTCAGTGTGGTTTTTATTTGCATTTCTCTAATGATCAGTGATGTTAAGCTTTTTTTCATACTTTTTGGTCACACGCATGTCTTCTTTTGAAAAGTGTCTGTTTAGTTCTTTGCCCACTTTTTAATGCTTTTTTTCCTTGTAAATTTAAGTTCTTTATAGATGCTGCATATTAGACTTTGTTGAATGCATAATTTGCAAATATTTTGTCCCATTCTGTAGGTGTAGATTGTCTCTTTACTCTATTGACAGTTTTTTTTGCTGTGCAGAAGGTCGTTAGTTTAACTAGGTCCTGTTTATCAATTTTTTTGTTCTGTTGCAAATGCTTTTGTTGCCTTATCATGAAATTTTTGCAAGGTCCTATGTATAGAATAATATTTCCTAGGTTTTCTTCTAGAGTTTTTCAAGTTTTAGTTTTTACATTTAAGTATTTAATGTATCTTGAGTTGATTTTTCTAAATGGTGAAAGAAAGGGGTTCAGTTTCAGTCTTCTGAATATGCATAACCAGTTATCCTAGTAACATTCATTGAAGAGGGAGTCCTTTCCCTGTTGCATGTTTTTCTCAGCTTTGCTGAAGATACAATGATTGCAGGAGCATAGCTTTATTTCTGGGTTCTCAAATCTGTCCCATTGGTCAATGTGTCTGTTTTTGTATCAGTACCATGCTCTTTTGTTTAGTGTAGCCTTGTTGTATCATTTGAAATTAGGTAGTGTAATGCTCTGGCTTTGTTCTTTTTGCTTAGGATTGTTTTGATTATTTGGGTTCTCTTTTGGTTGCGTAAGTATTTTAGAATATTTTTCTAATTCTGTGAAAAATATCATTGATAGTTTGGTGAAAATAACATTGAATTTGTACATTGCTTTGGCCACTGTGGCCATTTTAACAATATTGATTCTTTCTATCCATGAGCATGGACTGTTTTTTCACTTATATATGTCATTTCTTATTGCTTTGAGCAATATTTTGTAATTTTTGTTGAAGCAATATTTTGTAATTTTGTTTGATTAGCTGTGTTACCAGGTATTTGTGTGTGTGTGTGTGTTTGTGTGTGTGTGTGCGTGTGTATGTATGTATGTTTATATGTGTTGGCAGGGGCATTAAATTGTGAATTTGATCGCATTCTTAATTTGCCTCTCAGCATGAATATTGTTCATGTATGGAAATGCTATTGATTTGTGTACATTCATTTTTTTTAATCCTGAAACTTTGCGAAAGTTGTGTAACAGCTGTAAGAGCATTTGGGTAGAGACTGTGGGGTTTTCCAGGTAAAAATCATATCATCTATGAAGAGAGACTATTTGACTTTCTCTCTTCTTATTTGGATGCTTTCATTTATTTCTCTAGCTTGATTGCTCTGGCTAGGACTTCCCGAAATGTGTTGAATAAGAATGATGAGAGTGAGCATCCTTGTCTTGTTCTGGTTCTCAGTGGGAATGTTTCCAGCTTTTGCCTGTTCAGGATAATGTTGCCTGTGGGTTTGTCACAGATAGCTCTTATTATTTTAAGGTATGTTCCTTCAATACCTAGTTCTTTGAGGTTTTTATATCATGAAGAGATGCTGAATTTTATTGAAAATCTTCCCTTCATCTGTTGAAAGAATCATGTGGTTTTTGTTCATAGTTCTGTTTATGTGATGAATCACATTTAAAAAATATTATATTTTATTTTAAATTCTAGTGTACATGTGTAGAATGTGCAGGTTTCCTACATAGGTAAATGTGTGCAGCAAATGGTGGTTTGCTGCACCCATCACATTGGTATTAAGCCCAGTATGCATTAGCTATTTTTGCTGATGCTTTGACTCCCCCTTTCCTTGACAGCCACAGTGTATGATGTTTCCCTCCCTGTGTGTCTATATGTTCACATTGTTCAGTTCCCACATATAAGTGAGAATATGTGGTGTTTGGTTTTTTGTTCCTGCAGAGGATAATGGCTTCCAACTCTACCTATGTCCCTGCAAAGGGCATGACCTTGTTCCTTTTTATGGCTGCATAGTGTTCCATGGTGTATATGTACCACATTTTCTTTAATCTATCATTGATGGACATTCGGGTTAATTCCATGCTTTTGCTATAGTAAATAGTGCTGCGATGAACATATGCATGCATATATCTTTATAAAAGAATGATTTATATTCCTTTGGGTATATACCCAGTAATAAGCTTGCTGGGTCAAATGGTATTTTTGGTTCTAGGTCTTTGAGGAGTTACCACACTGTCTTCCACAATGGTTGAACTAGTTTACATTCCCACTAACAGTGTAAAGACGTTCCTATTTCTCCACAGCCTTGCCAGCATTCTGACTGATGTGAGATGATATCTTATTGTGGTTTTGATTTATATATCTCTAATGATCAGTGATATTGAGCTTCTTTTCGTATGTTTGTTGGCACCATAGATGTCTCCTTTTGTGAATTATGTGTTCATGTCCCTTGCCCAACTTTTAATGGTATGTTTGGTCTTTTCTTGAAAATTTGTTTAAGTTTCTTGTAGATTCTGGATTGTCAACCTTCGTCATATGGATAGATTGCAAAAATTTTCTTCCATTTTGTAGGTTGTCTGTTGACTCTGACAATAGTTTCTCTTGCTGTACAGAAGCTCTTTTGTTAAAATAGATCCCATTTTGTCATTTTTTGCTTTTGTTGCAATTGCTTTTGGCATTTTCATCATGAAATCTTTGCTCATGCCTATGTCCTGACTATTTTAAAATTTATCTGGAACCAAAAAAGAGCCTGAATAGCCTAGATAATTCTAAACAAAGAAAAAAGAAAAGGCTAGAGGCATCACACATCATGCTACATGATTTCAAACTACATGACAACAAGTAATCTAGTGTAGTACAAGTATAGTAACCAAAAGAGCATGCTACTGGTAAGAAAACAGACACATAAATAAATAAATGGAACAGAATAGAAAACTCAGAACTATGACCTCACTTCTATCAGGGGGACCAGCCCCCAATATTTCAATGTAGGTTCTTTTCTATTTTCCCTAAGTGTCAGCCTGTCTGAGAAATAAAGAGAAAGAGTACAAAAGCGAGAAATTTTACACCTTGGCCTCAGGGGGTGACTTCACATATTGGCAGGTTCCATGATGCCCCTTGAGCTGCAAAACCAGCAAGTTTTTATTAGGGATTTCAAAAGGGGAGGGAATGTGTGAATAGGGAGTGGGTCACAGAGATCGCATGCTTCAAAGGCAATAAAATATCACAAGGGCAGAAGGGCAGAGAAAGATCACAAGGCCAGGGTGAAATTAGGATTAGTGTTGAGGTTCCATGTCCCCTGGACACACATTGTCATTAATAGACATCTTAACAGGAAACAGGGTTCAAGAGCAGACAACCGGTCTGACTAGAATTCACCAGGCTGGAATTTCCTAATCCTAGCAAGCCTGAGGGTACTTTAGGAGACCAGGGTGTATTTCATCCCTTATCTTCAACCACATAAGGCAGACACTACCAGAGCAACCATTTTGGAGACTTCTCCCCAGTGAATGCATTCTTTTCCCAGGGCTATTCCTTGCTGAGAAAATAATTCAGTGATATTTCTCCTATTCACTTTCTGCAAGAAGAGAAATATTACTCTGTTCTGCCCGGCCCCACAGGTAGTCAGACTTTGTGGTTATCTCCCTTGTTCCCTGAACATTGCTGTTATCCTGTTCATTTTCAAGGTGCCCAGATTTCATATTTTTCAAACACACATGCTTTACAAACAATTTGTGCAAATAATGCAATCATCACAGGGTCTGAGGTGACATACATCCTCAGCTTATGAAGATGATGGGATTAAGAGATTAAAGTAAAGACAGGCATAGGAAATTATAAGAATATTGATTGGGGAAGTGATAAGTGCCCATGAAATCTTCACAATTTTTGTTCAGAGATTACAGTAAAGACAGGCATAAGAAATTATAAATGTATTAATTTGGGGAACTAATAGATGTCCATGAAATCCTCACAATTTGTGTTCTTCTGCCGTGGCTTCAGCCAGTCCCTCCATTCAGGGTCCCTGACTCCCCTCAACACACATCTACAATTGATCTTTGACAAACCTGATGAAAATAAGCAATGATGCTATTGGGAAAAATGGCTAGTCATATGCCAAAAAAAAAAAAAAAAAAAAGAGAGAGAGAGAGAGACTGGACCCTTTCCTTACACCATAAACAAAAATTAACTCAAGATGGATTAAAGGCTTAAATGTAAAATCCAAAACTATAAAAACCCCATAAAAGAATAACATTTACTACTTTGCATATGTTGAAGCAACTTTGCATTCCAGATCAACAACCTACTCGATAATAATAGATTAACTTCCTGCCACTGGATTGGTCTGCCAGTATTCTTTTGAGAATTTTTGCATCTATGTTCATCATAGATATTGGCCTGAAGTTATCTTTTTTTGTTGTGTCTCTGGTGGGTTTGAGTATTAGGATGATGCTGGTCGCATATAGTGAGTTAGGGAGGGGTCCCTCCTCATTTTGGGGGAATAGTTTCAGTAGGATTTGTACTAGGTCTTTTTGTATGTCTGGTAGAATTAGACTGTGAATCCATCTGTTATAGGACTATTTCTGGTTGGTAGGCTTTTTATTACTGATTCAATTTTCACACTCATTATTTGTCTGTCAGGGTTTCACTTTCTTCCTAGTTCAAACTTGGGAGGCTGTGTGTCTCTAAGAATTTTTCCATTTCCTCTGGGTTTTCTAGTTTGTGTGCATAGAGATATTCATAATGTCTCTGTAATTTTTTTTTGTATTTCTGTGAGATCAGTGGCAATGTTCTCTTTGTCATTTCTGATTATTTGTAATTTGTCTCATTTTAATTTATTAGTCTAGCTATTGGTATATCAATCTTACTTATTCTTTCAAAAAATATTTTGTTTTCTTGGGGTTTTGTATCTTTGTTCTCATCTCAATTTCATTCATTGCAGCTCTCATTTTGGTTATTTCTTTTCTTTTGCTGGCTTTCAGGTCGGTTTGCTCTTCTTTTTCTAGTTGCTCCTACTTTAAAAAGATATTTGAATTTGAATTTATTACAGACAAAACTTCGCAAAGAATAATTTAGTAAATGAGTTACCAATTCTGTGCAACTCCCGTTTCACTGGACTACAGTGAATATTCTATTAATGGGAGTACAAGCCCATTTCTTTTTCCAATATAAATCCCTTCTTAATTTCTTTCTCAAGTAAGAAAAAATACATTTACTTTAGAGATTACGCTATAAGTTGAAATTTCCTTTAAGAGAATGTATCTTATACTATGAAATGAACATGCAAATAAAATTTAGATAAAATATGCTTTTTAAGTAATCTGTGTTTGAAAATAAATGTTTTATGCAGACAAATATTCCTTCAGGTGGTTATATTTTGTTGAGATACAGTGAATAAGAATTGTTAAATTATGTGAGGTCAGTGACATTTGTAATAAAGATGTTTTCCTTTTCTAGTTCATCTAAAGTACTTTTAATTTATTTTCCCCTACTTTATTGAGATATACTTGATAAATAAGCATTATGTAATTTAAGGTATACAATATGGTGTTTTGATATACATATGCATTGTGGTCAGGCGCGGTGGTTCATGCCTGTAATCCAAGCACTTTGAGAGGCTGAGGCGAGCAGGTCACCTAAGGTCAGGAGTTTGAGACCAGCCTGGCCAACATGGTGAAACCCCGTCACTACTTAAAATACAAAAATTAACTATCCATGGTGGAGGGCACCTGTAATCCCAGCTACTCGGGAGGCAGGGGTAGGAGAATTGCTTGAACCCAGGAGGCGGAGGTTGTAGTGAGCCGAGATCGCACCATTGCACTCCAGCCTGGGTGACAAGAGTGAGACTCCATCTCAAAATAAAAAAACAAAAACAAAAACATATACATATACATTGTGAAATTATTACTATAATGGAGCTAATTAACAGGCAAAATTTAGCATTTTTTTCTTCAAATACTGTTGCACTTGTTTTACCATAAATAAATGACTCTAAAACATCTTTGGATTATGGAAGAAGTAATTTGTCACAGTTATTTTGCCGTGACTAGTTTGCCCATATTCCATTTAATCTTCAATTCAAAGCCATTAGGAGGTGAAGAATAGGAGTTTGGTTTAATTACTATGACAGAGTCTTTACCCAGCTGAATAGACTGAAAATGTACAGGATTAGAAGACAAGATATATAACTTGGAAAGCACTTCTAGTAATATTACTTTCTTGCTTGTTAAATGTTATATTTTAGTCTAATATTAAGGATAATCATGATTAGTATTATTATTGCTCTATAATAATTGTATAATTACTTACATAGTAATAATTATTATGGTTTACTATGGGTCTTCTAAGTTCTTTACATGGATTGTCTCATAATTATCATCACCATAAGCCTCCAGAGAAACCTAAAGATCTGTACTTATTTTATTCCCATTTAATGAGAGAAAACTTATATAAACTCTATGTAACTTTCTATAATGTCATAGCTAACACATTGCAGAATCAGTATGTGTATGTTGATAAGCTTCCTCAAGAGAATAATAACCTCTTACATACCATGCATTCCCGCCTCCCAGTATTGTGCAAACCGCTGTGAAAGTAATCCTTCTAAATTTTCTTTCATCATGTTATTCTTTTGTTTACAATTTATAGTGACTTCTTGTTACTGAGAAATGGACAAACATAAGTTGAAATACTGGCACATTGATTCTTGTTTAAATTGCTTTATTTTCAGGTCCTACACTAAATTTAGACCTAAAATTCCATACTATATTTGTGATGTGTGAAGTCCATTATAACATTGATTTAAGAGAAACATTATTACATGATATCATACTATTTAATACAGACATATTTGTTGAAACACTGAAGCGCAAAGGCTTCGTGTGTCAGAACTGAAGCATTTCATCGTTTTTTTTATTTATAAAATTAACTTCATGCTGCTACTTTCCTGAGAATGAAGCCAATCAGCTGAGCCTATGATCCTGTAATAGACCTGCTTGATGAATTTGAAATTCAACTAATTTCATTATAATAGGAATCTGCTTCTTCAGGGGAGATCCACATAAAGCGTTTAAATCTGTGTTGAAATTGGATACTTAGTTAATTTCATGCAGAATTCAGACTTCAAGAATGCCTATGCAGATATTCCTTTCCAATTGTTCTGTATTTTCACTGAAGGTGAACTTCGAAATACCAGGCTATGGAAAGGACTTGCAGTAGGGCTTGGGCAGGTTTTTTTTTTTTTTAATATATTTTATTTATTTATTTTTCTCTCTCTCTCTCTCTGCTACAGCCCATATCGTTTCATATTCCCTCAGGGAAAACCTATTGAGCCAGAAATTAAAAGTTTAACTGATTTTGTCTGGTCAAATTGGGATTAATTACTTGTAAGGAAGGGTACAAAGTTTTTCTCGGAATTCCCAGTGACAAAAAGAGAGAAACAGATAAGCAAAACAAATAAACCTATGGTTATATCACGTCAATTAATGATTTTGTTTTATATTATTTTAACATTATTTTCATAGTTCATTCTCGTTTATATTATGTTACATGCAGTTTAAATTTTTGTTTAATTATGGTACTTAAATTGATTTACGTTTTTATTATCCATGACATATTTATTAAATTATTCATTCTAACCCAGCAATTTTTAAGTTTTATGATGCATTAGAATCACTTGGAGGGCTTGGTACGCTACATATAAATAGCTAAATTACTTCCCCCGAGGTTCTAAATTAGTAGGCCTTGTTTGGTACCCAGGAATTGGCATTTTCAAGGTGGTGCTAATGTTGCTGATCAAGATTTCCATTCCCCACTGAGAACCACTTGTCTAGGCTTTGAGAATATAGTAGGGATCAAGAAAAAGTCATTGTTCTCATTGAGAGATACAGACAACAAATAACTAAACAAATAAGCAAAATACTGATGGTGATAATTACTGTGAAAGGACCCATGGTCATAAAATAGAGAGTAACGAGGGATGGAAGTTAAGGGTTATATTAACCACCATAGCCAGAGAAGGTCTCTGTGACCGGGCACGGTCATTCTGAGGACTAAAATGTAAAAACCCAAACATGGTATATCCCAGGCATGTTAAAATCTACAAGAGGTTTGGCATGATTTTGTCAGGATAACTCATCCTGGCTCTGCCAATCCCTAGTTCTAGGACTATGGATAATTTATGTTTTTACACATGTCAAAGGAGTGAAAGTATTCCTACATAGAATTTTGGGGACTAAATAAGAAAAAAAAAAAAGAAACACTAGACTATTCTGGTTTCTGGCAAGATAGTCAATACATTTCTTTTTCTTACCCTTATAATATGTAATATGTCATCTATATATTCACACTAGTTGTCAACATTTCAAATGTGTGTAATTTGGTAACAATTTTAAATTTATTTGAATTATCTTCTCTGTTACCTTTGTCACAGGAGAGAGAATTGCAACCTGAGTGCATTTTGGCTGGCCTGTGCTATTCCTTAGTTTACTTTTGACACAGTAAAAACTTCAAAACTGGTTACAACTGTTGAGCTGAATTCACAGAAAAGTATCTATGTGGTAGCCTATTTTTAATGTAAGCATACTACACTTCTCATACAATATCCCACCAATTTATGTCTTAATATAAATGTTTTTCTTTACAATAAAATATTATACAAAATTTACTGATAGAAAACTTTTTTTTTTCCCCCTTGAGACGGAGACTCACTGTCACCCAGGCTGGAGTGCAGTGGCACTATCTCAGCTCATTGCAACCTCTGCATTCAGGGTTCAAGCAGTCCTCCTGCCTCAGCCTCCTGAGTAGCTGGGATTACAGGCATGTGCCACCATGCTCGGCTAGTTGGAAAAAAATTTAATGATACTTTTTTCACACTAAGAAACTCAGAGCTCCTACTAAATATTCATTTATTTTTTCATATCCATATATTTGTTAGTATCCTAAATTATAAGTTTCTATGAGTCTTGACAGACATTTATTATTGACTTTTGTGTTACAAGTTTCTATGAATCTTGATAAACGTTTACTATTGACTTTTGAGTAGATGCAGAGCACCATACTAGTACTTATCAGAGATGTAAACATAGGGAAAACATGGTAACTTTGTTGAAACTTACAGTCTAATTGGTGTCAATTTAGACTACAGCAATTTCTGGAATGAAGAGTGTAATGTAAAAGATGCTTTAACCTAAAGACAAATTAAAAGGAGAGGTTACCGCTAGGTGAAATTGAGGCAAAAAAGAACTTTCTGAAAGAAATTCTATATTAGATGAAGCTTCAAGGATAGTTAGGATTAGGTTCAAATATAGGGGGTAATCATTCTGTTAAGTTATTTCATGTAGAAAGATAAAAAGCTGAAATGAATAGGGTGTATTTAATGAATACTAAGTACATGATATTATCTAATAGTGGAAATAAGAATGCAAAGCCAAATTGTAACCATGTATAGCAGTGAATGTTAGGTTGTCAGGTTCATTCAAATGAACACACAATGGATAGTCGTGGAAGCTTTGTCAGCAGGTGGATAACATTTATAATGTCAACAAATTTCAACCTGAACAAATTGTAATATAGGAGAAGTGTAGAGTAGGAAAAAGAAATAGTAAGATACTCTTCAACTTTAAATTACTTGCTTGTGAGGATTTAAATGTGACCCTTAATATCCTGATCCTTTTTTAGGCCAATTAATTATTAGCACAACAGGCAAAAGTGGGTTAGCCAACTATTCTCATGAGTATTATGAAAAATTTTATTTCAGCATGAAATTTACTGTTGTAATATACGTGTTTTGCAGTGAATCACCTAACTAAACAACAAGACTTAATGATGCTGTGCTTTGATGATTAAATGCAAGTACAACATCTTGCTAATTATTTCAGTATCAGGTTCATTAAACAATAATATATTAAACTAATTCATTCAAAATGCAATCATCTTATGCCTTATTGAGCTCTAAAAATAATGAGGTTGTCATTAACTATAAGTGAAATTTTTGTAAATTAAACTTTATTAAAACAAGTAGTTCTCTGAAATAATATGAAAGCGGATCCAATTTCCTTTACAAATTCATGTGAGTGGAAACACATATAATATAATGTTAATAATGAGAAATATATTGAGTTCATGATATACGAGGATTTATGTGTGTGATTTTAAAAACCTATCAGGGCATGGCAAGAGAGAAGTGACTACAGAGGTTATTTGATGCATATGGTCAGATTATGCCTCTTAACAAAGTTTTAAGTTGTTTAACATTTTCTAATTCAGAATTTTATATTACAAAATTACAGATTCATTTCAGTGAAATAACTTAATGTACTCTATGCAACAAAATTACATAATAATAGAAACAGTACATATAATAGTAGTTATATATTATATATGAATATATATTTAAATGTGGGTATGTGTAAACATACAACAAAACAATGTGCCTGCGGGAGATTGGTAATAATGCCAAATTTTCTTTATTACAGTACTGGTGAACACTTTATGAAGTATGAGTGTCTAAATATTTTGCTCTGCCATGGTGCTGAGTCTATATTTTTGTCTACTAGTTTGACAATATTTCATAAGCTTTCTTGTATCTGCTAGCCCATATTATCAATCTTTTTGATCTGTTTATTAATTCATCTTTTGATACATTAAAAAATTTTCTTGTTAAGATGGAAATTTCAAAGGGCAGGGGAGATTATCTGGTAACAACTAATATTTGATATTTTTCCCTTTATTTTTATGCCTATTTTTTTTCCTTTTTAATTTCACATCAAGCTAAAAACTTTCCATACAGCAAACAATTAACAAATCAAAAATCAAAGTAAAGAGAAACCAATAGATTGGGAGAAAGTCTTTGTAAACTACCCATCTGACAAGGGATTAATAGCCAAAATACATAAGCATTTTGAACGACTCAATAGGAAAAAAAAAAAATCAAATAATCTGAGTTAAAAATCAGCAGAAGTTCTAAATAGACATTTATTAAAAGAAGACATAGAAATGGCCAAGAAGCATATGCAAAAATGCTCAACATCACTAATCATCAGAGAAAAGCAAATAAACACTACAATGAGATATCGTCTCACCCCAGTTAAAATGGCTTTTATCCAAGACAGAAAATAGCAAATGTTGGTGATGATGTGGAGAAAGGGTATCCCTTGTACAGTGTTTTTGGGAAGGTAAATTAGTACATCCACTATGAAGAACAGTATGGTTTCTAAAGAAACTGAAAATGGATCTTCCATATGATTCACCAAGCCAGGTATGTGTGCAAAAGAAAGGAAATCAGTATATTGAAGAAATATCTGTACGCCTCTCTTTATTGTAGCACTATTGACAATAGTCAAGCTATGAAATCAACTTAAGTGTTTATCAATTAAATATATTATTTTAAAAATGTGGTACATATACACAATGGAATATTATTCTGCCATAAAAAAAGAACAAAATCCTGTTATTTGCAACAACATGCATGGCACTAGAAAGCATTATGTTAAGTAATATAAACCAGGCACAGAAAGACAAATTTCACATGTTCTTACTAATATGTGGCAGCTAAAAAAATGAACTAATGGAGATGGTAGAATGATGACTACTGTTACTAGAGGGTGGTAAGAGTAGTGGGGAGGGAAAATAAAAAGGGAGTGGTTAGTTAATGGGTACAAAAATACAGGTAGATAGAAAGTATGAGATCTAGTATAAGGCAGCAAAATAAGACAACTACAATTAACAGTCATTTATTGTATATTTCAAATAAACTAAAGAAGTGAAATAGGAATTTTTTTTAAGAGACAGAGTCACACACATTGCCCAGGTTGGAGTGCAGTAAGCAATGGTAGTTCACTATAACCTTGAATTCTGGGCTCAAGTGATGCTCCCACCTCAGACTCCCAAGTAGCTAGGACTACATGCACACGCCACCATGCTCAGCTAATTTTTTATTTTATTTTATTTGTTTGTAGAGATAGAGTCTTGCTATGTTGGTCTCAAACACTTGCCTTTAAATGAGTCTCCTGCTTTGGTCTCCCAAAGCATTGGGATTACAAATGGGAGCCACCGTGCCCTTCAGGAAATTCTTAATACCAAGAAATTAGAAATCAGGTGATGGATACCTCAATTATCCTAATTCAATCGTTATACATTTTATAGTTATATCAATATTTCATATATACCCCAAAATATGTATAACTATTATGTATCCATAATAATTAAAAAATAAAAATTAAAAGAGTCCTTATCTCATTTTCTATTTTAAATGTTTATTTTTACAAATGTCATACATATACATGTTTATATAATTACAAAACAGACTAATAGTATATCACACATGCTACATTTAGATTCCTTTTCCATGTATATACTTTTCTCTCTCTCCTTACACCTTCATATGAGTAATCCATTTTCTTTAGCAACTCAACTCAAAATCACCATTATAAACTATGTTAATGCAAAATATACCCTTTGTTATTAAATCCATACTTGTATATAATCATTTGCATGTTTACCATATTTAATTATATGTAATATTTATCTTATCCAGAATAATATATAAAATATACAACACACCCACACATATATACACATTGTGTGTATAAAGACGCACATAAATAGAAGTGTTTGGGCTATTACTTGTCTAAACTTGAGTTATATTATCCATTTCTACATCTCATTTTTCTCTCTCAATAAAGAATTATGAAAACCCTACCAAGACAGCTGGAAGCTAAAAATTATTTTTAATAGCTCTATAAAATAGTCCTTGGTATTGACCTACCAAAATATATTCCCATGTTTAATTATTAACAGTATTTGCATTTATTTTAGTTTTTTTCCAAAATTAACAATGGGCAGTACATAAATACATTCTTTAATAAATCTTTACAAAGTGATTTTACTTCTGTGAGATAAAGTTGTAATGAACGTTATCTGAGTATTTTCCAAATGTAGCCATTCCTACCAAAAAAGTATTAGACTGTTTCTCCATATCCTTGACAAAAATAATATTTTCTATTTTCCCAGACAATGGCCATAGCTAATGTCAAATTTTTATTTAAATTTGTATCCTTTGACTATATTGCTTTTGTGCACTGTTTCATAAGTTTTTTGCATCTTGTGATAATCTATGAACAACCTATCTATAATTTTCTCCGTTCTCTATTGGACTCTTTTATATTTTATTTTAATTTGTAAGATTTCTTTGCAAATTGTGGCTATTATCTTATTTATCACATCAATTAAAAAGGTCAATTTTAACATGTCTTAAATCAATTTATAATATATATACTCTACAAACTTTAAAACGTCTCTAAGTCAAATGTTTTATTATTTTTCCTTTATTCTTCAGATTTGAAATTTTAATGACATTGACTTCTTCATTTCCCAGAGCATGCTGATGTGTAGGTGTTTACATTTTCTTTATTTTTTTATTTCCTTTTAAAATCTGTGTGTGTGTGTTTTTTTAATAGTACATATGAGGAAAATGTAATGCAGAATGAAGAGATGAGAGTACAGTTCTGATTTGGGATTGTTCTGTTAAGTCTCCCTGAAAAAGTGACTTGAGCAAAGCTATAAGGGACTGGGGGAAGATTATTTATACAAGAGAAGGCAATTGGTGAATCGCCGTGAGGTGGAAAACTACCTGAGATTTCCCAGTGTACCTTAAAGTAAATAGGAGATGAGACGAGGAAGATAATGAAGAAAAGAAGTGCCAGGTCATATAAAATCTATGCCATTTGGGGGACCTAGGCTTTTGCCCTTCATGTAAAGGGGATGCTTGAAGGAGAAGAATGATGTCATTTGTACTATATTAAAGATAGATTATGAAGAGGCAAGACGACAGTCAGGGGCACTACTGGGGTCTTACTTTGAGCATCCAGGAAGAAAAAGGATTGTGGTTTGGACAAAAGTTGTAACAATTGATGTAGTAAAACATGATGGATATCTAAATATGAACTAATCAGATAATAATAGATTGGATGTGGTCTGAGAGAGAAAGAGAGATATTATTGATGATTTGAAGACTTTTGTCAAAGGCAACTGGCAGGATGGAGTTGCCTTTAACTGAGATACAAAAACCCAAGAGATGCCTAGGGATTCTTGTTTTGTTTTTGAGATAGACAGCAAAAGTTTAATTCCGAACACGGTATTTCTTATATATATCTGAGAGAAGATGTTGAATAAAGTTGATTAGAAATTCTGAAATTCAAGGGAGAGGATCATACTGGCAATGTAAACATGAAATTAGTCAGCATACAGTTTCTACTTAAAGTTATTTAACAAATTGAGATTTTTTAAAAGCAAGTGTAGAGAGAAAAACAATATTAAAAGACTGTCTTGAAGTACTCCAGAAGCTAGAAGTCAAGGGAAAAAAGTAGGTATCAACAACGAAAACTAAGAAGGAGATACTTTTAAAAGTAGGGGGAAAACCAGAGAGCCTGAGTCTCGGAAGTCAAATAAATTGTTTTGGGGAAATAAATAAATTGTTTTGTTATTTATTTACTGATTACTGTTTGTTTGTTTACATCTTTTTTTTATTCGTGATTTCCTTTTATAGATTATATAATAAAGTACTGGTGGACTGCATTCAAGCAATATAAAATGTTAAAATTAGGTAAAATTTGAAATTGCCAGGTAAGTGTAAAATACTTTGTATATATTTAATTGAAGATTAAAAGTTGATTTTCTCCAGTAGTGTATTTTAATTTCTTGGTTTTTATTTATTTTTTACTCATTGTATATTTTTTGGTTTGAGGTAACCATGATGCTTGCAAATACTATCTTGTAACCCATTATTTTAAGCTAGTAACAACTTAACACCGTTTACATAAACAAACAAGCAAGCAAAAAGAAAACTAATGAAGACTCTACACCATAACTTTATCCCTCTTCTTCTTAACTTTTTATTGTTTCTGAGTATATCTTGTTGTACTGTCTATATCTTGAAAAGTTGTTGTACTTAATTTTTTTTATTGGTTCATCATTTATTCTTTCTACTTAAAAGTAGTTTGCACACCACAGTTACAGTGTTACAATAGTCAGTATTTTTTTGTGTACTTGCTATTACCCGTGATATTTGTACCTTCAGATGATTTCTTATTGCTCATCAATGTTTTTTCCTTTCTCATTAAAATATCCCCTTAACCATTTCTTGTAGGACAGGTCTGGTGTTGATAAAATCCTTCAGCTTTTGTTTGTCTGGGAAAGTCTTTATTTCTTTTTCATGGTTGAAGGACATTTTCATTGGTTATAATGGTTTAGGGTAGAAGGTTTTTTCCTTTACCATCTAATAATACAATTTGTCACTCCGTAAGGTTTCCACTGAAAAGTCTGCTGGTAGATGTATTGGAGCTCCATTGTATGTTATGTGTTTCTATTGTATTGCTGCTTTAAGATACGTTCTTTATCCTTAACATTTGGGAGTTCGGTTATTAAATATCTTGAGGTAGTTCTTTTGGTTAAATCTGCTTGGTGCTCTATAACCTTTGTGGACTTGGATATTAATATCCTTCTTTGTCTTTAGGGAGTTCTCTGCTATTAACCTTTTGAATAAACTTTCTACTCCTATCACTTTTTCTACCCCCCTCTTTAAGGCTGATAACTCTTAGATTTGTCATTTTGAGGCTATTTTCTAAATCTTTTGGGTGTGCTTTTTAAAATTCCTTTCTCATTTGTCTCCTCTGACTATGTATTTTCAAATAGCCTGTCTTCTAGCTCACTAATTCTTTCTTCTGGTTATCAGTTTTGCTATTAAAAGACCCTGATGCAGTCTTCCGTATGCCAACTTCATTTTTCAGCTCCAGAATTTCTGTTTAATTCCCTTTAATGATTTCAACCTTTTTGTTACATTTTTCTGACAGAATTCTGAATTCCTCCTCTGTGTTATCTTGAATTTTTTTTTGACTTTTCTCAACACAGATCTTTTGAATTATCTGTCTCTGAAAGGTCATATATCTGTTTTTTCCAGGATTGGTCCCTTGTACCTTGTTTAGTTTATTTGGTGATTTCAGGTTTTCCTGGATGGTCTTGATACTTGTAGATGTTTGTCTGTGTTGGCCATTGAAGAGTTAGATATTTATTGCAGTCTCCTCAGTCTGGACTGGTTTCTACCCAAGGGGAATGCTTTCCAGACATTTGAAAGGACTTGGGTGTACTGATCTAAGCTATATCTGCTTTAGGAGGCACTACAAGCCCAGTAATACTGTGATCCTTGCAGATGCATAAAGATACCACCTTGATAATCTTGAAGAAGATTTGGAATAATTATTATTTCCTTTATTCATTATAATTATTATAATTATATAATTATTATAATTATTCATTTTCTCTTCTCTGTTATAAGCCACCTGGAAATGGGTGGCTATGGACATCACCTCTAAGAATCTGTGGGATCAGACCTAAAGAGAGAACAGTACTGGGTCTCAACAAAGAACCACTGTAACCACTACCTGACTACCACCTATGTTTGTTCAAGGACTTTGGGGCTCTACAGTCAGCAGACAGCAAAGTCATACAGGCTGTGTCCTTCATTTCTGGACAGTGAGTTCCCCCAGTCCTCAGATGTGTCCAGAGGTGCTATCTGGGATCTAGAGACTGGAGTGAAAATCCTTTGAAGTCTACCTGGTGTTGTACTGTACTGTGGCTGAGCTATCACTCAAAACACAAGATGCAGCCCTTCCCTCCCCTTTACAAAGGCTGAGGTTCCTCACCCCATCACTACCATCACCACAGGCTCACAGGAGAAGTTTGCGAGGTATCAAGTTCCCAGCACTCGCATTGACAATTCCCCTCTGCCTAGGGCTGAATTCAATGCCCCCTTCATTGGTGAGCACAAGCTGAGTTGGGTCTGGTTTTGTTTTTTATTATAATAGGACAACTCTGAGTTCAATGCCTCATGATTGTTGGGCTCTCCCTCTTCCCAGTGCACAAAAGTGCTCTCCACATCACACCACCACTGCTGGGAGATGGGGAAGGAGTGGCATTTTTTAACTCAAGACCCTCTTCGGTGCCTCTTTCAGCAACATGAAGTTAAAAACAATATTCTGTGAGCGCTCACTTGATTTTTTTGCTGTTACGAAGGAGTTTTTTTGTGTGTAGGTAGTTGTTAAATTGGTGTTCTTGTGGTGGGGTGGTGGGGGCAATGATCAGTGTAGCCTTCTATTTTGCCTTCTTGCTCTGCCTCATGTCCTAGAATGTTTTCCTATATGATGTAAGACAAGAATTCAATTTTTGTCTTCTTCCTGTAGTTTTTAGTGAGGTTATTATTATTTAATAAATAAGTCCTTCTTTCCCCAATGTTCTACTTAAGATGTTTTTGCCGTTATCAGGAGATTAGATTAGTGTGGCTTCATTTATATAGATACATAAATGACTAACTGACTCTTACTATTACTTTCATCATTATCTTTCAAGCTGTTTGGGAGCTAAAATCTTAAATATAAACTTTTAGATGATTTTATCCAATCTAAAAGAAAAATCTGTCAAAATTCAAATGGAATTTCTATTAAATTTGCATATTAAAGTGAGACATTGATTATTTGCATTCAAGAACATTTTATAAGTAATTTATTCAAATATTATGCTGTGTTTCTTAAAATCATTTTTCATATAGTTCAGATATTTGTTATATTAATTTGTCTGCATTTTAACTTTTGGTTGATATTTCAAAGAGAATATATTTGCTTGCCATTTTTTAGGTTTTTGTTTCCTAGAGTAATAAAAAATTGATCTTTATAATATTTTGGAGGCAGATACTTTCTCATATTATCTTATTAATTTTCAGGTTTTTATATTCAAGATATTTGCTTTTATGTTTTCTGATATTTAATGTATATTAATTTCTATTTGTATTTTATATAGAAATTTTCTTAGTATGAATTTTGAGTTTTATCAAATGACTTTTTATCATCTATTGAGTATCACAAAAATATTCTTCTTTTAAAACAAACAAACAAAAAAAGCCAATAGCTAGGCAACGCTGCCTTAGAAGATCTGACAAATATTGTTACCTAGCAAACATCTAAATGATGAAAAATTATTCCAACTAAATGAACAGCAATACATGAGGCTGTGGAAGACCCATACAGCTGTGTGATTATGGTGGAGGTTTGGGGAAGAAACAACAATAACAAAACAAGTGCAAGGTCAACGTTTCAACTTCGCAGACAGTAATGACACACATATAAAGTGCAAACCAGTTATTTCAGTTGACTAAATTTAAGGTCTTTACCTCCAATTATTTCTGGTTATAAAATAAACAAAAGAGAAAGAAAAGAGATTATTTCAACCCAAATTTTAAGACAGCAAGATTTAAAACACAAAGTTATACACAATATAGAAGATTGAGATATGTGGGAATTCTCTGTGTGTGTGTGCATGCTTGTTAGAGAGGTAGTGTGTGTGTGCATGAGAGAAAGAGAGATTATATCTATACCTCTGTCTGAAAACCTCGCTGAAAATAAAGAAAAAAACTAAGAGACTGAAATTTACCTCCAAGTGATGTTCAGAGTCAAGGTTGTTTTTCTCATATTAGAAAGCCGTTTACTTCATGCTGTTTTTGAGAAGGTGTCTTTTGAAACACTCAGTGATACAGTCCTGAGTGGCAACAGCAGGAGGTAGAATTGGTTTTCTATCTTCAGTTTGGCAGACGGGGCTATTGAAACCACCTGAAACTATAGGGTCAAGGATCATATGATCTTAAAGGCCATGTGGCGTTTTTGTTGTTGTTATTGTTATTTTTTCAAGCCTGGAAGAATGTAAGTTTTTCTGTTTGATATTTGGAGCCAAAAGTTTGGAAGGAGATACTTTTGTATGGAAAAATAAATAAATAAAACAATGTATTTAGCCTTGATATAAACTGTGTTAAAATGACACAGTGGTAAGTTTTACTTTTAAATAAAAGGTGAAAAAAAAAGAATGATTATATAATAAAGTAATGGTGGACTGCGTTAATGCAATATAAAAAGTTAGAGTTAGCTAAAATTTTAAATTTCCATGTAAGTATAAAATAATTTGCATATATTTAAGATTAAAAGAGTGTTGTATATTTAGTTATTTCAAATAAAATGTAGTTCAGTTAGAAAGTACCTTCCAATATAATTTTTATTATATTTTATTAAGACATTCACCATCTTAGAAATGGTAGTAATATGGCACTGCCACATTGCAATCTCTCACCTTTTAAAATTCACTCATTCATTCATATTGATGGAATTCTTGTTGTGCCAGGCACCATTCATATTCTTGGGCTCCATCAAAGAACCAAATGAGAATCTTTGCCCTTATGAAGCTTATATTGTAATTGAGGAGACATATAGTAAACATAGCAGAAAAGTAACATTATGCATTTTATAAAATGTTGCAAAATGATAGGTCTTATTAAAAAGATAAGAAAAATGGGCTAAGGGAGTGATGTAATGTTAGGGTGAATGAAATTGTGATATTTGAGCAAGGCTTAATAAGGTGAGGAAATTAGCAGCTGATTGTCAGGGAGGAGAGTGGTGAAAGCAAAACTAGAGTAATTGCAAAGGCCCTAAGGGGGAGCATACTTGGCAGTTCCCAGGAATTTTAAGAAAATCACCTTAGCTTGAGGAAAGTGAACCATTGAGAGAATAGTAGGAAATGCAATCAGAGATAAAGGAAGGAAGGATTAGGACCTTGTAGTGACTTCTCTTCTGACTATATTATGGATTCAGTGAGAATTGTATGCAGAGAATGCAGAGGAGTGTCCTAATCTAATCTGATTTACATTTTTTTAAAGATCACTATAGCTATCATATTCTGGATAAAACATGTCAGGGGACCTGGGCTAAGAAAAGTGTTTGGATTAATGGATGCATTTTGAATGTGAAATTTCCAAGTTTTTTTTTTTTTTTTTTTTCCTGATAGACAGGATGCAAGGTGTGTGAAAGAGAATACGATTAACTGCTAAGTTTTGGACTGAATAAGTGAAGGAATAAATTTGCCAACAACTGAGAACCATTGTAGGTGGCTCTGGTCTGGAGGAGAAAAATAACAAATTTGGTTTTATACCAGTTGAGCTGGCATTTATTACAGTTTTAAGTGGAGATGTTTGTATTCATATACAATGTTTTACATGTATATGTAATATATATATTTAAAATATACTTATATAATATGTGATATATAATAAAATACTATATGCAATATATATTCTTATAAAAATTTTGAAGTAGAGGTATATAACTTGAACTTGAATGCAAAACAAAGTGCAAATAAATAATTAGTAGCTAATGTCAAGAATGGTGGGATAGGAGTTCAATATAAATTTTATAAATTATTCTGTTAACAATTTGCTATATAGCCTTGATTGTAGCATTCAATGTCCCCAATCCTCAATTACCAATAACCCTAAACCTCAATTATCACTTGTAAGACTGCTATCATACTGTTTTCTCTGGTTTAACTCCAAAAATGAGTTAGTTGAAAATAACAAGACTGTTATTGGCAAATAATTGTATACAAAGAGAATAAAATTAGAATAAAATGAATTAAACATTTAATTTATTGCAATTAAAAACACTCAGATATTAGTGAATTTTTATTTGTTTAAGTTTTGTTTTAGGAAAAGTATCATAATAACATTTTATTATCAGTTAATGAATATTTTTCTGGTGAAT
>NW_012101798.1:2366300-2398184 GCF_000951045.1 Mandrillus leucophaeus
ACTGTCTTTTCTTTGACCCTTCCTTTCCAGTTTTTGAAGATAAAGCAGGAAATAATCTTCTCTGAAGATACTTGATAAAAATTCCCAAAACAATTAAACACATGCTTCCACTTCATTGATAAAAATTTACCGCAGTTTGACACCTGGGTCTAGTTCAGCTGGCGAATGAGCTGATTGATGCGTTCACCTCGATAGCCAGGTGTGCCCATCTCCTTGAGGAAGCCCACTCTATTTTTGGTAGCATGTCGGGCCACTGAGAGGTGGAAAGGGCGCAAGAACCATGAGATCTCCTGGAAATGCTTCCCTGGGAAGGCAGTTTCATGAATGAGGTCTTCCAAGCAAATGACGCCAAATTTCCCCAGGTGCTCCTCAATCACTGTGTTGTCTATCAGAGGGATGGTCTTATTCTTGACCTTGGCTTGTCCACATTTCAGAATGAGTTCTCGAACAGACTTCAGATTTGGAAATCCCCAGGTCACATAAGGTTCCACTATACGCAGCATTTTTAGGTTCTGGGGGGTGACTTTTACAAAGACACCACTAAAAATTTTCTTTAGGCGAAGTCTTGCAATGGTTCTCTGCACCAATAAACTCACTCCATCAATCCTTTCGATGCGTACAACAAAGGCCAAGGAATGTTTGTCTGGCAATTCCAAGGCATGAGGTTTCACTTCTAGTCGTCCGAGACGCACCTTGTCACGTTTCTGCCGCCAGGAATCATGCAGGAATGATTCCAGTCGCTTAAACCTGAGCCCTTTTCCTTTCCTCTGCTCCTTCTTTGCCAAAAGTGCCTGCTTTGCCTGGGTGGCTTTGAGGGCTTGATAAGCCTTCCTCTTTTTCAGCAGATTTTCTGGAACCAAAGGGATTTTTCTTTGCTCTTGCTCCGCCATCTTTCTAGTGGTGCAGCTACTCTAAAGTAGCTATTTCTAAGTCAAACTATGAACATCGAAAGCTTTGCCTTTTACTAGTAATAATTCATTTGGAGTTGTTTTTATAAGTCTTTGTCTTGGGAAACAAATGATTTCAATTAACTAATTGTAATATATGTAGTATAATGTACAAATACAGGGTCAGAGAAAATGTGAAAGCGAAGTCAAGAAATCAAAGAAAGCAAAGTTGCTTACATACAAATCTTTAGATGCTATATAGTTACAGCAGTTGAGTTGCAGAGTGACTGTATGTTTTCCTGGTGGACAAAGTGAAAATGAAAATATGACTGGTTGAAGATTTCTCTTGTGCATGTGAAAAAGCAAACCCTGCAAAAAAAATAACTCTCACCAAATAAGCATACAATAACTTCCGAAAAAAGAGCAAAAATTTTCTTACCACTGAGAAACCAAGACAAATCACTCCAGTAGCACATAAAGGGAAAGTTTACATGGGTTCATTTCTCTTAGCCACTCTTAGTTAAAAAAAAAAAAAATGCCAGAAATTAAATCAATAAAAACAAACATTGAGAAGGCCATACATTGACCCAGTAATCATGAGACTTTCTTAGAGTTGCATTCAATACAATAATAAAATGTATTAAAGTAAAAAAATTCTTTTAAATTTTTAAAATAAATTTTCTTCAAAAGTGATCACTTCATCATTGGTGAACATTTGAAATGATATAAATTAGCTATTTTTAGGATAAATACCAAACTACACAAATACCTCATTTATAAAGCCATTAAAATTTTCTAGTAATTTTCTTATTCAACAAATATGTATTGCTCTCTGATACGGTTTGGCTGTGTCCCCACCCAAATCTCATCTTGAATTGCAGTTCCCATAATCCCCATGTGTCATGGGAGGGACCAAAGGGGAGGTAGTTTAATAATGGGGACAATTACTCCCATGCTGCTGTTCTCATGACAGTGAGTGAGTTCTCGTGAAATCTGATGGTTCTATAAGGGGCTTTTCACCCTTTTGCTTAGCATTTCTCCTTCCGGCCATTCATGTGAAGAATATGTTTGCTTCCCCTTCTGCCATGATTGTAAGTTTCGTGAGGCCTCCCCAGTCATGTGGAACTGTGAATCAATTAAATCTCTTTCCTGTATGAATTACCCAGTCTCAGGTAGTTCTTTATAGCAGCATGGGAATGGACCTATACACCCTTATTGTGTATTATATTTTCCTGGGCATTGACAATCAACTGAAGGAGATGGAGACAATGTTGCATCCCAGAGTTCCCCATTTTTCTTGGTGTTGGGAAGTGGGGGTATGAAAAAATGAAAAGGTAATTAGTATAACAGATATTAATTGCTATGATGATAGAAATAAAGTGTGCTTTCAGAGGAATTAGGCACTGCCATTTAATGGAATGGAATTAATAACCCAATGTGTTAGTTTCCTATTGTAGCTGTAACAAATTGTTACAAACTTAATGGCTTAAAAAAACACAAATTGATTCTTTTACAGCTCTGAGTTCAAAAATCTAAAATGGGTTGGCAAGGCTGCATTCTCTCTGAAAACTCTAGGGAAAAATCTGTTTCCTTGCCTTTGCTAGCCTCTAGGGACTGCTTCTACTCCTTGACTCATGGCCCTTTTCTCCATTTTCAAAGCCAGCAGGATAACATCTTCAAATTTCTGTCTATCTTTATCTATACTTTCATAGTCACATCTTTCTGTAACTGACTGTCCTGTCTCTTTCTTGTTAGGACACTTGAGGTTACATTGGAGTGACCCAGATAACCCAAAATAATCTCTTCATCTCAAGATTTTTATATTAATCACATCAGGAAAGTTCCTTTTGCCATGTAAGGCAACATATACAAGGGTTCTGGGGATTAGAACATGAATATATTTTGGGGTCATTATTCTTCCTACTACATATATATGTATAGGAAATACACACATTAAATATCAAATAATGAAGAAAAAATATTATTAGAAAGATAATATATTATTCAATAAATGATATTTTGAGAGTTGATAACCTATTTGAAGAGAAACCATCTATTTAGATGCTTATCTTCCAAATTAATACCAGAGTAATAATTCCACATGAGAATCTTCTATCTCCACAGTATTTCACTGACCATAAACAATAATGGGAATGGCTTCCCCTAGAGTTTCATAATGTCACTTTAAGCAAATGACCACAAAGCACTTTTATATGGCAGCTGTAAAAAAATCATAGAATTCTTCAAGGAATGCATTCATAAACTTATCATGATCTTGCAATTATGCATGTGTTATTGGTAATTGTAATTTATGTCTTGTTTTTAAATATATAGCATGCTTAATTTTATAAGAAACCTTTACATGAAATGATAGGTATTCTAATGTCTCATTTAGTGGAGTTTGGTAACAATTTATAATTTCCTACATAGTAGCTTAAGTAAAATATTTTACATATATGTAATGGAATATTTTGCAGTTATTAATATAACTTTACAATATGTTTGCACAGAAAACACTTAAGTGATATAATCAGCATAGAAATTTCATATATTGGAGACTTTGTTTAATCATAGCTGATTGTCCACACATATTTATCTCTTCTCTACCTGTACCCCACCAAATTACAAAGATAATATATGAATTTGCTGCTACAATGCAAATATTTGAATTAATAAATGTAATAAAATTTCAATAAATGGAAGACAGATGGGAAATGGAAGCTTCACGAATAACTCAGGAAAGTAGAGAGGAAGGAAACTCAAGGGTCAGATTTCAGACTGTTTCTTAGGTCTTTGCATGGTTTTATTAATTCAAAGTATCCAGATGAAGCTATCTGTGATGGTTAATGTTAAATGTCAACTTGATTCGATTGAAGGATGAAAGGACTGTTTCTGAGTGTATATGGGTGTTTATGGTTGTTGCCAGAGGAGATTAACATTTGAGTCAGTGGACTGGGAGAGGAAGACCCACCTTCAAGGTGGTTGGGCACCCTCCAATCCTCCAATCTGCTGCCAGCACAGCTAGAACAAACAGGCCAAAGAAGGTGGAAGACGCTGATTTGTTAAGGGCCTTCATTTTTCTCCCTTGCTGGATGCTTCCTGTTCTGAACATCAGACTTCAGGTTTTTAACTTTTGAACTCTGGGGCTTACACCAGTGGTTTGCCAGAGGCTTTCGGACCTTCAGCCATAGACTGAAGGGCTGCATGGTCAGCTTCCCTACTTTTGAAGTTTTGGGACTCAGACTGAGCTTCAGACTCAGGCTTCTCTGCTCCTTAGCTTGCAGATGACCCGTTGTGGGACTTCACCTTGTGATCATGGGAGGCAATTCTCCTTAATAAACTCCATTTCATATATGCATATATCCTATTAGCTCTGTCTTTCCAGAGAACCCTAATACAATTTCATTTTTTCAAGTTTAGGACACAACATTTAGAAACAGTTGGAAAGAAAGAGGGAGGTCTTTTATCTGACCTCCTGGGTTTTGTAGTCGGAGGTGTGTTCCTGCTCTGCTTACACCAGTCTTTAGTAGCCCCATAATAACAAATCTACACTCTTCATGTAAAGGTTTTCTATTCTCTTCCTTAGTTACCATCATTTGTTCTCCCTGAATTCCACCTTGATGTGCCACAATCCACCACTTCTTTTAAGTTCTAACCTACAGAATTTCTTTGATAAATGTTTCTCTCTCTCCTAGTTGTTAGAATTAGCTAATTATTTTTATCCTATGACTCTTTGTAGTTCCTTTATAGCATACTAATCCGACTGTTTATTTTAATCTAATGTGTACATCTCTAGCTTCCATTCTTCTGAAAGTCAATGATACAACTTTGTTCTTCCTCAACGTATCATATTAATGCTACCTAAATTCAATCTAAAACAAATCTATTATAAATCTACAAAACACAGTAGTGTAGATAAATGAATTAATTGGATTCTATTTCCATACTTCATTTGAATTGGCAGATTGTATTTCCTATTATTCATTTTTTTCACAAACCATAATTCATTTATTTCACAGGATCCTTGGGGTGTTGCTTCACCAGCTGGAAACCTCTGTGGCTAGTGGTGCCTTTGCCCGAGTTTTTACTCTGATATACTGGACTTGTTCCACTCACTAGGCCTGGCAGCCTGCCCTCAGCTCACACTACCGGCCCAAATCTCATGTCTGCCAAGAGCGAATCGGTCACAGAGTGGTGAGTGGTGCTTGAGAGAGCAAGCATTGGGCCCAGCCACTGCTCATAGCCAGGCATGCAGCTGCGGTGGAGCAGGCAGCCCCAGCCACTGGAATGCGCACTGGTTGCCTGCAAGGCTGTGACTGGACCAGGCATACCGCAAGCAGCTTCCACAGCTGGCAACAGGGAACATAGTGGCACCTGGAAGCTTTGAGATTCCAAGGAATGGCAGAGCCCCAGAGAGGGTGTCACAGACCTATCTCAGGGAGTTCCTAGATCTGGGCTCCCCAAAGGGTCACAGCTCTTCTCTCGTCCCCTTGTCACCTGCAATGTGGTGAACAACAGGGACATGTTTCAGCCCTGTTTTTGTTACAGCTCTTTTAGCCCAGCCCTACCATTCAGCAGGTCCTGATTTCTTGTCCTGGATCCAGGAAGAATGAGGTATGTGAACAAATGGAGTATGAGCAAAGTGAACAGGAGCTTTATTGAGCAGTAGAACAGCTCAACAGAGACCTGCAGTGGGTAGCTCCTCTCTGCAGGCAGGTCAGCCTGTTGAGTGTTCAGTTCTCAGCAAAGATGAGACCCTGGAGTGAGTAGCTTCTCTCTGCAGCTGGTAGTCCCAAGATCTGTTCAGCTCTCAGCTGAGAGGAGACTTTAGAGTGGGTAGCTCCTCTCTGCAGTTGACCAACCCCTGCAGTGCTCCAGTCTGGATGAGTCTGGGAATTTTTAAGGGTTTCAGAGTGGAGGCAGTGCATGCCGATTGGTTCATGAGTGGCCATGGGTGGGCCCAGAAAAAGCACTATTAGTTCTCACTTCAGTTCATGGGACTGGTAGCCTAACCCCCGTGCTTCAGGCCTTTCCCAAGCTTGAAGGTGGACTTTACCAAGGACCTGCCCTTTCCCCCACAAGCCTGTCTGCCTCCTGCTGCTGCTCATGGTGCTCAGACTGTTTATGCTGAGGGGGTACCTGCAGGTCTGCCCTGAGCTGTTCTCAGTAGCCCATCGGTCTTCCTCCCTTGCTTGTAATGCCCAAAGTTTAGAGGGGACCAAGGCTGCAGGGGGCTGGTATATCAATGCTGCCTCGAGTGTGTGCACACCTGGCCAGATTGTGACAGCACTAGGCTCAGCCTCAACTTTGCTCCCAGATCAGGGTGGATGCCCGGAGCTGGGAGAGACCAGGCAGTGGGAGCAGGTACCTCTGAGCCTGTCAGGGAATGTGTGGATGGGGAGCTTTTCAGGCCCCTGGGAGTGTAGAAATGCCCAGGTCCACAGCTGCAGTTTGCGCAGCTGAAGCTGCACCCAGGAAGATGGGGCTCCTACCTCCTTCCGGCCCCCAGAAACACAGAGAGGCTAAAGTCTTCAGCTGCAGATTAGCAACTACAGTTTTGCCCAGGAAGTTCAAGGCTCCTACCCTGCCAGCTTGGAAGTGTGTGGGACTTCTACCTGTTCCTGGCTCCTACTGCAGCAGGATCTTCCCAGGGGTCGCTCCAGAGGGGTCATCGCTGCCATCATTTATAAAACAAAACTGTTGTGCCAAATGAACAAGGTTCGGAACCTATTCTCTATTGATGAGGTCTCAGGGGTGAGACAAATACAGAAATCTTGTGTCAAATAAGTAGCTAATATAAACTGTTGCAGAAACATGTACAAAGAAATTTGGACTGATAAAAATACTCCCCCTAAAGATGTCATGACAGGAAAAATAACATTCAATTGATCCTAGAAAAATGGAATGAATAGCATCAGATTAGGCAAGAAATTATAGTACAACCATAGAGATCAGCATGTGCAAAATCAGATATAGATGAAAGAGCCTTCTTTGTAAAGGCATTAACTAAAGAACCTTTATTAGTGTCTTGGAGACCTGTAATAGTTACAAAAATGATATTTTGGAAATACTCTGACCTCTGCATTTGACTCTCCTGCAGTGATTTAATATTTCTACTGTTCATTGATTGAAGGTTTATTCTGCTTTTTTTCATACTTTCTTTCCCTTTGTTGCAACTATAATAGCCACATTCAAACTCACACAGTTGACTGCAATAATAACAAAAATGACTGTGAGTTTATGAATATCTGACAAATCCCTTTAGAAAGTTCACTCATAATTCAGTGGACAGGTGGTTGAGAAAAAAAAATGAAAAGGCCATTCCTAAAAAAGCTTATTCAATTAAAGCCTCAGAGAGAAAGGAGAAAACACGTGATGTACCCTTCAGTAAATACTGCTTTCAGAAAAGGAGCTGATCTTACTGTCCTGAAAACGTAAGTAAAACGTCTTTGCCTACATAATGGAGAAATACTTGTCTAAGTCTTTTCTCTGCAATCCAACATCATGGATAACACAGTATCATAATTATTTTACTAACATTTATTATGTAATTATCCACTGAATTTTTTACAATAGTTCACTCAAGTAATTTTTGCCTGGAATTATTTTTCATTTATTGTCAGTTCCTTCAACTGTATTATTGTCTTTGGTCAGCAAACTTGCTGTAATGTTTCTCATATTAAAAGACTCATACAAACAACTGCCCTTGACCTGCTTATCAGGTCCCAACATCATGTGCCTTCCCTTGTCCCTTTCACACCTGCATGAAAATATTTCAATATTAATTCCCCGATATTATCAATAACACAAGACTCTATACTGATTTTAAAATGAAGCACAGAAACATCTAAGGAAAGATGTTCTTACTCTCAGTTCTGTTGACACTTTAATTACATAGAGGGGTAGGAATAGGTGATCAAGATAGACAATGGCAAAGGGTGATTCCCCTACACACACATAAGAGTAGCAAGAACTAAAGGCTACAGGGAAACACTGGATGTCTGGACTAATCTGTATGCCAGTAAAATAATAACTACCACAAAAGACTAATGAAAATTAAATATTGCATCTTTTACTGTATGTATGACAGTAATAGGCCCTAACTGTTCAAAGTTTTTATTGTTTCAACTATTATAATACATGGTCTTAGTTTACCAACACTTATTAAATAATGTATTTTTATTTTTTGCCTTAAAAATTTTTGTCACTGTATATGCAGGCAATAGCAGAAATATATTTCCCTACTCAGAAAAATATTTTTAAAATTATAATCAATGGTGAAAAGTTAAAATATTTCCCTCAGGAAAAAGACAAGGATGTTCACTCTAGAGACTTCTATTTAGCATAGTTCTGGAAGTCCTAGCCGGAATAGTTAAGGAAGAACAATAAATAAAGGCATTCAAATTAGGAAGAAAGAAGTAAATTGCTTGGTCTGTAGATGACATGATCTTATATACTTATAAATCCAGAAGACTCCACCAAACAACTGTTATATAAACAAATTCAATACAGTTGCAGGATACAATATCAGCATAACACAAGTCATTAGCACTTATATATACTAACAACAAACTATCCAAAAAACATATGGAGAAAACAATCTCATTTAAATAGCTACGGAAATAAAAATAAAATCTGTAGGATTAAATTTGAACAAGGAAGTAAAGTATCTGTACACTGAAACTATAAATCACTGATGAAAAATTGAAATAGACACAAATATATTGAAAGACAGTGTATGTTTATGGATGAGAATATTGTTAAAATATCCATACTACCTAAAGTGATATACAGATTTAATGTAATCCCCATCAAAATATTAATGACATTTTTCACAGAAATAAAGAAAATTCTAAAATGTGTATGAAAACTCAAAAGAACCAGAGACCCAGAACAGCCAAAGCACTCTTGAGTAAAAAGAATGAAGCCAGATACATCAATATGTAACTACAAAATCTGTTACAAAGCTATAGTTGTCAGAACAGCATGGTACTGAGGTAAAAACATATGTATATATACAGAGAGAGAGAGAGAGAGAGAGAGAGAAAGAGAGAGAGAAATGCAATAGACTAGAAAACACAGAAATAAGTCTATGCATTTACAGTCAATTGATTTTCAACTAAGATGCCAAGAATACACAATGGGGAAAGAATAGTCTCTTCAATAAATGGTATTTGGAAAACTGGATATCCACATACAGAAGAATGAAATTAAATCCTCATCTCACACTATTTACAAAAGTCAACTCAATATGAATCCAATACTTAAATATAAGACCTAAAACTGTAAAACTACTAGAAGACAACATAGAGGAAAGGTCCCAAGACATTGGTCTTGGAAATGAATTTTTGGAAGTTACTCCAAAAACAGAGAAAACAAAAGCAAAAATGAGATTGCATCAAACTAAAAAGTTCTTGTAACGTGAGGAAACAATAAACCAGGTAAGGAAACATTCTCTGGAATCAGGGAAAATATTTGCAAACTGTACACATCAGATAAAAGCATACTATCGAAAATATATAAGTAACTCAAACAATTCAATGGTAAGAAAACAAATAATATCATTAAAGCATGAGTAAAATGTCTTAAAATTATATATACAAATACCCAACAGGCAAAATTTAAAAAAGGAAGGAAAAAAGCTCAATATCAAATTAAAGAGATCACCTTATATCTGTTATAATGGCTGTTATTTAAAAGGATGAAAGATAACAAGTGTTGGCTAGGATGTAGATAAATGGGAACTCTTGTACACTGTTGGTGAGAAAGTAAATTGGTACAGCCACTATGGAAGCTAGTACAGAGTTTTCTCAAAGAGTTAAAAATAGAGCTACCGTATGACCCAGAAATTCCACTACTGGGCATATATCCAAAGGAAATGAAATTAGCATGTCAAAAAAATACATGCACTCCCATGTTCATTGCAGCATTATTTGTCACAGTCAAGACACAGAAATAACCTAAGTGTCCTTCAACGGATAAATGAATAAAGAAAATGTGTTATATACGCACACAATGCAATAATATTTTAACTTAAAAACGAAGTAAATCTTGCCATTTGTGACATGAGTGAACCTGGAGGAAATTAAGTGAAATAAGACAGACACAGAAAGACAAATACCATGTGATCTCACTTACATGTGGAGTGTAAAAAAGTTGAACTCATAGTAACAGAAAGTATTATAAAAATTATAATAAATTGCTGGTTACCAGAGGCTGGCGTTGGGGAATTGTGGAGAATTTGGTCAAAAAATACAAAATATCAATTAGGTTTTACTAGAACATAGAGTAAAAGATCTATTATATATCACGGTGACTATAGTTAATAACAATATACCTTACAGTGAAAATTTCTAAGAGTAGATTTTAAATGTTTTTGCCAGAAAAAAAAATGATAAATAGTTGAGGTGATAGATATGTTAATTAGTTTGATTTAATCATACTGCAATGTATACATATATCCAATCATTCTGTTGTACATCATAAATATATATAAGTTTTACTTGCCAATTAAAAAAATTAAAAGAGGCCAGGCGCGGTGGTTCACGCCTGTAATCCCAGCACTTTGGAAGGCCAAGGCGATGGAGACCATCCTGGCTAACGCGGTGAAACCCCTTCTTTACTAAAAATACAAAAAATAAGCCGGGCGTGGTGATGGGCGCCTGTAGTCCCAGCTACTCTATAGGCTGAGGCAGGAGAATGGCGTGAGCCCGGGAGGCGGAGCTGGCAGCTGTCTCTTATACACATCTAGATGTGTATAAGAGACAGGAGATCCCGCCACTTCACTCCAGCCTGGGCAAAAGAGCGAGACTCTGTCTCAAAAAAAAAAAAAAAAAAAAAAAAAAAAAAAAAAAAAAGAATTAATTACACGGGGAAAGGGTCAAAAAAAATTTTTAAGTAAAACTTACATAAACATTTTTCCTATAATTAGTAAAAGTAAGATGTTCAGATGAAAGCATTCTAAGTGTTGTTGAAATATCTGTTGGGTTAGCAGAATCAAGTTTTCTTGGTGCTAATTTTTCATATTCCTTAGAAAGTCATTCTTTCATTATTTCTTCAACGGTATAAGTCATTTCTTCCAGTAGGAGGTATATAATTTTGTTGTGTGTACTTGTGTATGTTCGAAAGAAAGAAAAACTTAATGCATTTTTTTCTACCATATCTCTACTTGCAGGAGATAATTGTTTACAAAATGATGTTAGTGTGACAATTGGGTAAAATAATCTAGTAAGAGTCTAATTCATAAATTAAATTACCTGAAAGAAAAATTACCTTTGATAATTGTAAGCCTATGTACATTTCATTATCTCCACAAGCCAGACTTAGTACAATGAGTACTCTAGATTAAACATTTAAAATTAAAGTATCCAGTTGTAACGATTGTTACAAGAGATTTATAGTAAAATCTCTTAATCTGCTACTCATTTTTCTTGACTGCTCAGTAGCTCAGAAATGTATAACACTAGAAGGCAAGCAGATTTTATGATTATGGTCAAAGTTTCTTAAGACATGGCTACAGAGATTTTTCTGAAATTCCTTCTGTTGTAATTTCTAAATATTTGACAGGAGTGTAGCCTTCATAGTAAACGTGTAAACATTATACCTGTCTTATATAGAAGTATGTCAGATAATCTAACCCTTTCTTACTCCTTGTATTCATCTACAAGGGCTGCCATAACAAGACACCATGATCTGGGTGGCTTAAGTTACAGAAATTAATTTTTTCACAGTTCTCAAGATTTGAAGTACAAGGTCAAGATAAAAGCAGGACTGGTTTTGCCTGAGGATTATCTTGGTTTGCAGATGGTCAACTTCTTGCTCTGTCCTTACATGACCTTTCCTCTGTGCCTGTACAGAGACAGAGAGAGACAGGTCTCTGTTATCTCTTTTTTTTTCTTATAAGGACATCAGTCTTTTTGAATAAGGGACTCACTCTTATGACCGCAATTAACTTTATTACCTCCTTGAAAGCCCTGCCTCCATACTGAGTCACGTTGAGTGCTAAGGTTTCAACTTATGAATTTCAGGTTGCACAGTTCAGTCTCTCACCCTCCCCCTTCAGGAGAATTTGTTGTTCTCACTCAGTATTTAATTCCGTATCTTCAGAGCTGGTTCTGAGAGTTGTGATAAATTTACCCTAATACAATGATGATCAGATCGCCTTATTTCTTCATTAGGTGTTTGAATACCTTGTTAAAATACCAATTATTTTTTCTGTGAGCTCAGGTTGTAGACTTTGGCAGGAAGTATTCTCCTCCACTAATGCTTAAAAAAATCATTTCACACAATATGATTAAGAAATTATACTAGTACATTGATTATTATGCCATTATTCAATAGCTTTTCTCTCTTAGGGATAAAATACAGGAAAATAGGTACTTCTTATTTAGAACTGAATATTCAAACAAGATAAACATATGACTTTGTATGTTAGTTGCAGCATATGTTTTATTGAAACTGGAAAAATATTCACTTTAAATACAGAGCCTATATCCTTGATGTTTCTTTACTAATGCCTTTAAGCAATTATGTATACTTTAATGCTTTCAAAAACCAAAATACATATCTGCCAGGGACTAATTTTACAGCAAATTTGTATGAATACAAATCCATTAAAGTTTTAGAATATATTTCAAGTACCTATAGCTTTTGTTAAAATTGCGTTAAAATATTTTTAATTAATTTAACAAATATATATCTGGTATCCACTGATGCCAGCAAGTTATCAGGACATAGCAGTAAATAAAACAAATGATTGCCTTTGGTAAGCTTATGTTCTAGCAGGAGGAGAGAGATAATTAACATTTACACAATAAATAAATAAACCTCATGGTAAGTTAAATTGTGAAGAGTACTGTGGAAATGAGCAAAATTAAATAGGGTGAGAAAATAAAACATTTGGCATCGGAGGAGGTTGAACCAATAAATACAGATATAAGAGTAAGTCTCATTGAGGAGAGAGATTTGAGGAAACCTAGAAATGGATGAAAGAATCAGACTTAACCTTCTGCTAGAGGGAAGAGTCAATGCAAAGATATGAAATATTTGAGAAAAATAAAGAAATTGGTTTGGCAAAATAGGGTGAACAAATGGGTTATTCCATGAAGAATAAAGTCAGAAAGAAAACATAATTATGTCATTGACCTGGTAGTTGTCAATATTTTTTGAAATTTTACTGATCAGTTTCATCAAGTGAACAACAATATTGATTTTAAATTAAATCTAATTATTGCATTTTGTTATACTAAACTACACAGGGTAGATATCAAAGAGACTAATGTATATTTGGAAAGAAAACCTGGATACATTGAGAACAAATGTTTTGATAAACCCACTTAAAATTGTCGAAATATTGAACTTTTAAATTTTTTCCACATTTTGTCTGTTTTGTTCTTATATATTTCATTTTCCATCAAATGTTCTCTCTTTTACTTGGAATCTTCTGAAATCTGAAGTTGATAGTACAGTAGACAGGTGATTTACTGAGAACAATACCATTGGACTTTGGGCTATACTCTTCCTAGCTGGCCATATTTTGACTCACATCACATAATTTTGAAACTGGATGTTTCGAGAGCCCCCAGCTACACTGGGGTTTTAGTACCAGAATGGCTAGTCACCCTCCCCAAATGTGAAATAAAGGGGAGCTGGAAATGAACATTCACAAGGTACTTCCTTTACGTGGAAGATGGCCTAATGTCTAGTTGTCCAACCCACAACCAGGGGATTCTGCACACAGAAAACTTGTTTGCACTGGCAGGTGCCCCTATGGCTTTTGTTTGACCTGTGTCCAGTTTTTGCCTACCTGATCATTACTCCGGCACAGAAGCCCAACCTTGTGTTCCCCACTGGTGTCCAAGGAAACCAGTTTAGGGCAGCTCCTTGTTCTTCAGATGGAAGGTACAAATTTAATACACCTTCAGTACAGGAAAAAAGTTCAAAGATTTTTATTTACAAATCCCAGGCCTAATGAGTTAGAAGGGCAGTCCTCCATCCCTGAATCACTAGATAAAGAAATGAAGGGGTCAAGTAGAGAGAAAAACATGCAGCCACTCACAGCTAAGGGAGTAGTGTATAGGTCACATTAAGTTTTCAGGCAAATGTCTGTCTAGTTTCTTTAAAGGAAGATGCTGGAAAGCTGGGAGCCCAGCCTGCCAGGTGAGAGAGATGCCGCTAAGTTCTTATCTCTGGCCATTTGGGTCTGGTGTAGAAATGGAAACTGTGTCAAAGGTGACTGAGACCAGCTTCTGGTATAAGAAAGGTAAATTTGTATTCAAAATGAATGCCAAGGCAACAAGAAAGTATGCAAATTCACTGCACTGGAAATGCCAAAGTTAGTTTTCTGTTATGTCTCATTTGGCTGAGCATATTTCCTTTTTTGTGTTTTGTATGGACCTCAGGTGTAGAAAATTGAATTAATTACCCTTCTATTCATGGTACATTATTATGGCGGCATGTATAGTATGTACGCCTAATGTATGGTACATTCCATTTGTTTCTGGTATTACTTGTTCATGTCCTCACAATTATGTATTTTTCATTTACTATAAAGGGCTATTATAAAGTAATAACTTAGCAGTATATCTATTCAAACTGAGTAATTAAAGCCTCTGATTTCCAAAGGTTCATATTTTTCCCTGAAATCTGTGGTGAATTAAAATCAGTTCAGTAGTTTAATAAAAGGGAGATGAAATGTAATGCAAACTTATTTTGCCCTCTGTCAAAATAAATGGTTAAATAAACAAAATGATTAGGTCAACTTCCTCTAGTGCCATGCCAGGCAGGTATTTAAATTGTACTTTTACAGACAAAACGACACTGGATTTTGGATATCATCAGTGGATTTCATTGATATGTGAGTATAAAAGTACCCAGTTACTATCCATTCTCTTTATGTCAATGCTGTATTATCTGCTTTGAATTATCCACATGACTGGTTAAACAATTGCTGGTATCATTTAAGTTTAATTTAATTTATTTAGACATTTCTGTTTTCTCCCTATAAAAAAAAGAACCGAGGCGTATCCTTGCCTATTTATGCATGGTTATAAAGTGAAAAATTCAAACTATGTATTCTTCTACTTAAAAATTAACATATTTTTTAGAATTAGTTTTGATGCAGACGACAGAACAAATTGCATGCTTAAACAAGTATCAGAGATCATCTATGAGACCCACTTTTTGTATTTCAAATTCTATGTAACAAATCTGCACATGTATCCCTGAGCCTAAAATAGAAGTTGCAAAGAAAAATAAATAAGAAAACAATGAAGAAGTAACAACAACTAAGAAGATGTAACATTATAAAAATCATTAACTACCTCTCTCCTCTTCTCAGACAGCATACCCATGTCTCTCTACCCAGCAATATTGAAGAGTGGCATGTTCATAGAGTAGCAGGAACCTCATCATTGTTCTTTTCAAAGTACCCTTAAGCTCTCTATTCCTCATGCTCCAGATCAAGGAGCCTAGTACAGGGGTAATAAATGTGTAGACTGTAGACACTACCAGGCCCCTCTAAGGAGAGCAGCTAAAGGTGGAGCACAAGTAGACAAGGCTTGTACATCTATACTGAAGTTAATTTTTGCATATGTTGACAGGATAGGGGTCCATTTCCATTCTTCAGCATATGAATAGCCATCTGTCACACCGTTTATTGAACAGGGAATTCTTTTCTCATTGCTTATTTTTATCAAATCTGTGGAAGACTAGATGTCTGTAGGTGCATGACTTTATTTTTGGATTCTCTATTCTAGTGTTCTATTTTTCTGTTTAGTACCAGCACCATGCTGTGTGGTTACCGTAGCCTTGTAGTATAGTTTGATATTGGGTAATGATTTACCTCTGTGTTTGTTCTTTTTTCTTGGGATTGCTTTGGCTATTTATCTTTTCAGCTCCATATGAATTTTAGAATAAGTTTTTTTTCCCCTAATTCTGTACAAAATGACACTGGTAGTTTGATAGAACTAGTATTGAATTTGTAGATTGCTTTGGACAGTATGGCCATTTTAATGATACTGTTTCTTCCAATCCATGAGTATAAAATGTTTTCCATTTGTTTGCATCATCTATGGAACACTCTTTCAGCAGTGTTTTGTAGTTGTTCTAGCAGAGATTTTCACCTTTTTGGTTAAATGTATTCCTAGGATATTTCATTATGTTTGTGACTATTGTAAATTAAATTGCATTTTTTATTTGACTCTCAGTTTGAACATTATTTTTATATAGAAATGATACTGATTCTTCTCCATTTATTTTGTATCCTTAAACTTTACGAAAATTTATTAGATCACGAAGCCATTTAATAGAGTTTTTAGGGTTTTCTAGGCATAGAATCGTATCATCAATAAAGAGATGATTTCACCTGTTCTTTTGCTACTTGGATGCTTTTTATTTCTTTCTCTTTTCTGATTGCTCTGGCTAGGACTTTCAGTAGGATGTTGAGCAGGATAGTTGAGAGTGGGCATCCTTGTAGTGTTCCTTTTCTTAAGGGGAATGCTTCTAGCTTTTGCCTTTTCAGTATGATGTGAGCTGTGTGTTTGCATAGATGGTTCTTTTCATTTTGAAGTGTGTTCTCTTGATACCTAGTTTGTTGAGGATTCTATTATCATGAAGGAATGTTGAGTTTTGTTGAATGCTTTTTCTGCATCTATTGAGATGATCATATGATTTGTAGTTTATATTCGTTTTATTTGGTAAATCACATTTATTGATTTGCATATGTTGAACAAACCTGTCATTCCAGAAATGAATTCTACTTGATCTTGGTGAATTAACTTTTTGATGTGCTTCTGGTTTTGGTTTGCTAGTATATTGTTGAGGATTTTTAAATCTATGTTCATCAGACATATTGGCCTTTGGTTTTCTTTTGTGTTGTTTCTCTAGCAGGTTTTGGTAGCAGAGTGATGCGATTATTATAAAATGAGTTAGGAAGGAGTCCTTTCTCCTTGATTTTCTTTTGGAAAAGTTTCAGTAAAATTGGTACCAGCTCTTCTTTGTTTGTCTGATAGAATTTCGCTGTGAATCCATCTATTCTCTGTGTTAGTGTGGTTTTGTTTTTGTTTTTTGGTTTGTAGGGTTTTGCAATACCATGAGTCAATTTCAGAATTTGATAAAGACCTGGTCAGGCTTTCCATTTCTTCCTGATTCAATCTCGGAAGGTGGTATGGTTCCAGGAACTTATCCATTTCCTCTAGATTTTCTAGTTTGTTTGCGTAGACATGTTCATAAACGTCTCTGAGGATCTTTTGTACTTCTGTGGGATTTGTTGTAATGTTACTTTTGTGGTTTCTGATTATTCTTTACATCTTCTCTCCTTTTTTCTTTGTTAATCTAGCCAGTGGTCTATCAATCTTGCTGGTCTATCAAATAATCAACTTTTGGTTTTGTTGATGATTTGTTTTCGTTTGGGGGTTGCAATTTTGTTCAATTCAGCTCTGATTTTAGTTATATATTTTCTTCTGCTAGCCTTGAGGTTAGTTTGTTCTTATTTTTCTAACTAGTCTGGATGTAATATTAGGTCAATAATTTGAGAATTGAAAAAACTCATTGAGGTAGGTATTTCCAGTATAAAATTTCCTCCTAATATTTCTTTTGTTGCATCTCAGAGATCTTGGCATATTTTATCTCTGTTTTCATTTGTTTCAAATAGTTTTCTACTTCTTTCTTAATTTTGTTGTTTACCCAGAAGTTATTCAGGGGCAAGTTGTTTAGTTTTTATGTGATTACATTGTTTTGAGAGATCTTCTTGGCTCTGATTTCCATTTATATTCCACTGTGATCTGAGAGAGTAGTTGGTATGATTTCATTGTTTTTAATTTACTGATACTTGCTATATGGCTGAGTATATTGTTGATCTTAGAGTATTTTCTGTGTGCAAATGAGAAGATAGCATATTCTGAGGTTGGTAGATGGAGTATTCTGTAAGATGCCTATTAGGAAAAATTGGACAAGTGTTTAAGTCCAGAATTTCCTTTTTTTTTTTTTAAATTTTCTGCCTCAAAAGTCTGTATGAAGCTGTCCATGGGGTGGTGACGTAGCTCACTATTATTGTGTTTATTTTCTGTCTGTTTCTTTTCATGTATCTAAAAATACTTGTTTTATGAATCTGAGTGCTGAAATGTTGGCTGCCTGTATATTTAGGATAGTTAGGTTTTTCTGTTGAAATAAACCCGTTATCATTACGTATTGCCATTTTGTGTCCTTTTTTACTGTTGGTTTAACATCTGTTTTATGTTATATACAAATAGTGACCCCTGTTTTGCTTTTCTTTTCTTTTTTTTTTCTTTTCTTTTCTTTTTTTTTTCTTTTCTTTTCTTTTTTTTCTTCCTTCTTTCTCTTTCTTTCTCCTTCCTTCCTTCCTTCCTTTTCTCTTTCTTTCTTTCTTTCTTTCTTTCGTGTATGTGATGGATCTTTCTCCAATGATTTACTTTGAGCCTATGGATATTGCTACATGTGAGATGGATCTATTTAAGACAGCAGAAAAATGGATGTGGTATTTTATACAGCTTGTCACTCTGCCTTTTTAAACAGGGTGTTTTGATCATTTACATTCAAGATTAATATTAATGTGTGAGGTTTTGATCCTATTTTGCAGCTTTGAGCTGGTTGCTTCGTAGTTTCTATTGTCTGGTTGCTTTAAAGGGTCTATAGGCTATGTACTTACATGTGTTTTTGTGGTAGCAGGTATTGCTTTTTTGTTTCCATATGCAGAACTCACTTAAATATAACTTGTAAGACTGGTCTACTGGTAATAAATTTTCTTCGTGCTTTCTTGTCTGGAAAAGATTTTATGTATTATTCACATATGAATCTCAGTTTGGCAGAATATGAAATTCATGGTTGGAATTTATTGCTTTGAGAATGCTGAAAATCTGCTCCCAATTTCTCCTGGCTTCTTAGGTTTCCACAAAAAAAGTACGATGTTAGCCTAACAGGGTTTTCTTATATGTGATCTTCCTGTTTTCTCTAGCTGTCTTTAAGATCTTTTCTTTAGTGTTGCCCTTGAACAGTCTGGGAACTATATGCCTCAGTGATGTTCATTTTTTTTAGTATCTCACAGTTGTTCACTGGACGGTGTTTGGATGTCTACCTCTCTAGCAAGATTAGCAACATTTTCTTGAATTATTACCTCAATTATGCTTTCCAGGTTGCTTACCTTTTCTTATCCTCTCTCAAGATGCCAATAATTTGTAGGTTTTGTCACTTTTCATGGCCTCATATTTCTTGAAGACTTTGTACATTTTTTTGCTATTTTTAAATTTATTTTTGTCTGACTGAGTTTGGATAACTTATCTTCAACATCAATTTTTTTTTTCTTCTGCTTGGTCCAGTCTACTGATAAAGCTTTCAACTGTATTTTGAAAGTCTTTAAGTGAGGTTTTTAATTCCAGAAGCTTTTGTCTATTTATTTTTAAGATGTTTATCTCTTCCTTCAATTTCTGAGTTGCTTCATAAATGTCTTTGTGTCAGTTGTGACCTTTGTCTTGGATCTTGTTCAACTTCCCTGCTTTGAATTCTTTATCTGTCATTTTTGAGTTTCTATTTTGGTTAGGGAAAATTGCTAGAGAGCTAGTGTGATCCTTTGGTGGTGTCACCAAATTCAGATTTTTAATGGTGCCAGAATTCTTGTTCTGGTTCCTTCTCTGGAGATGCTGGCACCTCTAATTTTTGGAATTACTTTCATGTGGATAGATATTTTTTCTTTTTTTCACTACAATATATTTTTTTCCTTTATTTCCCCTTTATCTTCCTTTCTAGGAAATGTGACTGTAGAGAATGCTGGGTAGTGTCCTTTGGCTTTGCTTCTATAGCCCCATGCACTTCTGTTGGCAGATTTTATATTGGGCTGTGTAGTTTGACCTACAAGCCAGTAGATGGTGCCTGTAGGTATGTATTGGCTGCAGTCACTGTGGCTAGGTATATACTTAATCTTGTTGCAGGCAATAATTCTGATTCACAGAGTGCACAGTAGTTTGAGCTCCCTGCTCGGTCTCTGGGGGATAGGAGGCAATTTGGGAGGTACTGGGCCAAACAGAATTGCCTACAGAACATCAATGGCAGGCACAAGTACCAGCACTAAGGGAGAATTCAGTGTGTGGCCACCAAGCACCCAGACATGTGCCTAGGCATGGAGCTTGGAAACATCCTTGGCTTCAAATTCTCTGCACAAGGATGAGGGGCTGCCTATACCCTCATCCTTATATAAGAGAGTGAGTGCTCTAGATGCCTGCTAATCTGCCTGGGCATATGTTTGTGAGAACACCACTTCACCATGGTCTCTGCATAGGTAGAGTGCGTCAGCTCAGTCTGCTGATTCAAATAAGCAGGTGCTCTGAATACCTGGAGAAATACCTGGCCATGGAACAGGGAGGGCTTCACTCCTCCTGGATCTTTGCACAAGAAGGGTAGGAGGCTCAGTTTTCTAATCTAGGTGAGAAGACTCTTCAAATGACTGGAGACCTGCCTGTTTGTGGAGCATGAAAGAGCCCACTGCACCACAATCTCTGTACAGAAAGGCTGGGCAGCTCAGGCTGCCAATATGGATATGCATCTGCTCTGAATGTTTGGAGATGGAGATATGTTTGAGCATAAGACAGGCAAGGCATCTCTGCACTGAGTTCTCAGCACAGAAAGGGAGGAGTGACTCCGGCTGGTAATCCAAGAGGGTGTGTCCTCCAAATATCTGCAGATATGCCTGAACGTGGAACAGAGGGGATCCAGCTACAAGACAGTTTCTGCACAGAAATGGTAGAAGACTCAGGTTTTTAATTCAGGCAGAAGTTGCTCTGAATGCATAGAAGTCAGCCTAGGCATGAAGCAGAGGGGGCCTTCCTCTCAACCAGATCTCTTCACATCAAGGGTGGGTCATCTCAGGCTGCAGGTCCAAGTGAGCAGATGCTCCAAATGCCTGGAGATAAACCCAATGCACCATGATCTCTGTGCAGAAATAGTGGGGCAGGTCAAGCTGTCAGTCCAGGATAATAGGTGCTCCCAATGCCTGAAGATATGTCTATATGTAAAGCAGAGAGGTGCTCCGTGCATCCACAACTCTGCACAGGAAGTGTGGGGGTGACTCAGGCTAATCCAAGCAAGTGGGCCCTCCAAATGTCTGGAGATCTGCCTGGACTTGAAGCAGAGAGGGCCTGCCTGAACCAAGGTCTCTGCACGGGAAGGGTGGGGCAACTCAGACTGTTATATAGGCCAGCAGGTGCTCTGACTGCCCAGATTGCTACCTGGGCATGGAGCAGAGAGGGCAGTGTTGCACCAGGATCTCAAGGGAGCAGGTTGGGGCACCCAACATTGATACACAGAGGCTGGTTTAAGTTGCTAAGCTGGCCCTGGCTGCAAGTCTCATTGCCCAAGAGAAACAACAGTTGTAGCAGTTCTCCTCTGCCCCAGGCCTGCAAAAGGGGAAAAAAACAATTCTAGCTCCTGCTGCTGAGGAATTTTTTACAGTTCTGGCTGTGGAGGCATCTAACTGAATCCACACAGGTGCTCCAATATCTGGCCTAAGACTGAAATGCCTGCATGGCCACACTACTGGGTCACCAAAGAATGACTGACTTTGTATGCATTTGGATTAAAAATGGTGTCCTACTCTCAGTTTTGGGTCTGGAGCAATGCCTACAGATTTTCCCAGTGTCTTTTTCTCTTTGTGTCTCTAAGCCTCTTCCCAATTTGGTTTCAGAGCTTAGGAGAAACAAATCACTCTCCCTCAGCCTGGGTTGCTCAACTACCTGGTAGAAAAGTGAGTCACAGATGCAGTCTGTGTGCCTCTCTCACATACTGGGGCTAGATGTTTTCATGGCGACTGTTTGCCCGCATTCTCCTCCCTTGGGTCTCGGATGTCTTTCAGCTTTGGTTGATTCCCATTTTGTCTTTTGAATTAAAGCTCACAGAGTTGATATTTATGCACCATCTTGCTATTTCCAAGTGACTGAGTCATGCTAAAAGCCTCTAATACACCACTTTGTCGTGGTGCTCATGGAAAACGTAGGTTTTACAGTTATGGAAGTCTTGAAGAGTCATGGTTAGGTATCCTATAGAATGTTCTCTAATCTGGACTTGTGTGATGTTTTTGTCATAATTAGACTGCAGTCATGGATTTGGGAAAAGAATATCCAATAGTTGAAGTGCTCTTCTTCTCATTTTATGTCATAGATTATATGATACCCACATAATGTGACAGGTGATGTTAAGCTTCTTTATTTGCATAATATAGTGTTTGTCATGTTTCTCTGCTAAAATATAATTACAATTCCTAGTCCTACTTATCCTTGAAATAAACCCTAGCCTACCTTCAAAAGATAAAAGGAAGGATTAAGCGCCCCTCCCAGAGGGGAAAGTATTATGTATATTATCTAAAATTCTTCTGTAAGAAATATTTCACAAACAGTATTTTTAAATCGTAGAAAAATAAAAAAACTGTATTCCAACTACCTATTTATTATGAATAATACATATATAAATGTATTTTTTCATATTTATCTTGTATCTCTTTTCAAAGTATAAAACAAAGCAGATAAAGTTGAATTCTACTATATTTGCCTGTTTGAACTTCCCCTTTCCTACTACTTTTGAATCAATACCAGCAGACATTTGAAGTATATGCATTATTTTATGATTTTATTCTTTTACTTTCTATAAGTAGCCATAAAAGTTAGCATATTGTTTTTGTACTCAATTTTTTATACAAATGAATTTATAGTTATTTTTCTTTAATATTCAAAGTTAATTTGAGATTCATCCATGTTGATACCAATTATTAGTTCATTAATTTTGCCTGCTATTAGGTGTTTTTTGGTTTGACTATCATGATGAATTTACATATTGAATTATCGATGGAGTTTGGTATGTTTTCCATTTGGGGGCCATTACAAATATTACTCAATGAATGATATAACTTTCTCCTTGGCACCCCTACACCTAGGGGTCTAGGAAATTCTTTATATTGAAGTAGCTTTTCAACTGTTACTATATATTACAATCATCTAAGAAATTTAAAGAATATATGATTGCCAGAGTTGGAACCCAAATTCATCTCTAAGCAGCAGATCTATGTATATGTATTTGTATATGTACACTTATTTCTATATAACTCCCTAGGTGTCCAAAAAAACAGTAAGCTTTGGAAACTGCTACACTTAGATATATGCCTGGAAGTGAAATTGTGTGGGTTTCCTTTTAACTTCATTAGGTATTTCTCTTTAAAATGGTGTGCCATCAATATATGAGTTTTTTTCCATCTCAGATTCATAACAATACCTGAAAGTAACTGATTTATCTTTTCTTTAAAAGTGTACTTCATTGTTGTTTTAATATGTTCTTCTCTGATTGCAACATGTGAGCTCATTGAATCAATATAATCTTTCTTAGGTTTACAAGTATATAAATATTCTCAATATGATCTCAACACCAGTTTTATTAGCTTTAACCGCACAAAATGGCAATACAGCACCTAGCCAAACAATATTTGTATCAAGAGGTCTGGCAACATCTTAGGTGCATTTCCACCTAATCTCCAGTGCCTTAGGTGTATAAAATGAAGCTGAAGTGGAAAATTCCCCTACTATTCCTAGTATGTGTTATATACATCGCTTGGCACTTAGCCGTTCCAGGTTGCCAACTTTCATCATTGCCAGCACAGAGGCAAGATTTTAGAGGAATTTCACAATAAACCATTCTGATAACCAGATACCAACTGAACAGTTAACACTGCACATTTATTTTAGATCTTTACATTTTGGAGACCAGTGTTTAGGGAAGGTCAATTCAGGAATATATCCCAGACTCTGTTAGAGTTCATAACAGCTGTTAACATTTTTACTCAAATTAGTGAAATTATATACCTTTTCCTATGTTTTTCTTTCCATTCAAATTTACTCTTCTGTAAATTACTTATTTGTAGATTTCACCTATTTTACCACATTATCTTTCTTCATCTTATTAGTTTGTAGGAGTGCAAAAACTTCTGAATGCTAACCTTATTTTCAAAGTTGCCAGTATTTTTCCTCATCCTATATTCAACATTTTAATTTTGTTATAATTTCATATTAAAAACTAGAAAGGATTCGGTAATATATCTAGAAACACAGATATATATGAGAAATGTATAGACATACGTATGTATGCACAGAAACATAGACATGTAGATATATGCATGTGGACATACAATTTACATTGATTATTCTCCTGGTTAGTGAACTAATATATAGATTTTGTACAGGGATCCATGATAGTGGATAGGGGAAGAGCTGAAGGAGTCTAGAAACCAGACAGTAATGGCATTAGTATCAATATAATTAACAAAATGACAATTATTACTGAAGTCCAGCTTAGGGAATGGATTTTAAATGGTAGTTACCGAGGACAAATATTCAATATGTGCTTACTGACGGTTTGAAAAATTAAATTATCTGATAGCTCATGTTTCTAATCTTTATTTAAAGGAATTGCTTTATCCCATATTTATGCCATCATAAAATATATAAGGCAAAAGAGACCACAGTAGAATGGTAAGTTTGACTTTTAGGCATCTAGAGAAGCATATGATTTATTTTTTCTGTTTAAATTGTAGAACATATGGTTTTAAATTTTTATCATATTCTTCTTTGAAAATGGGACTTTATGTTTCTTTTTTGAAAATTTGCGTGATTTTACTGAGACATGATTGGGTAGAATTCCAGACAACCAAACGGACCCACTTGCCAAACAATAGAAATCAATAGTATCTTTAAAACTCTGCAGTACAGTCCCTTTGTCTCAGTCATTTATCAATGAGAAAAATTCAACGCAGCTATGCACATTGCCGAACATCTCAAATTGTAAAATCTTACTAGAGATGACAACACTTCTAAATATAAACTCCTTAACTGTGAAGTGAGATCTATTACATCTATGTCCAGGCACACTGTGGTACTCCAGAAAGCCGCCTTTCTTCCTCCCGTTTCATTGCAGCTATTTGGGGTTTGAAGCTAATTTGTTACTCACTTTGAAACCACGAGCATATTTAAAAGAGATTTTCAAGACATTTACCACCTGGTTTGATTTACTACATTATTTAAAGACCTGAGAAGAAATTATCCCTCCTCAATTTTCTAATTTCCTAAATATATCTTTCAATTTACTCATGCTGATAAGAGTAAGCTGCTCCAAACCACCGGGGAAGTCTGTGCTTATCCCTTACTCAGATACGTAAGATTGAAACAATTTTGATATTTCTGCAGCATCTTTTGATATGGAAAATATTGTAAGCAACCTCAAGTTTAACTAATATAATGATGGAAAAATAACATGTAGTGTATTCATATCAAAATACTGTAAAATGATTAAAATAATGAACCTATCTAGATCTACACAGATAGAACACAGAAGTATACAGTTGAATAAAATAAAGTTGAAAAAAGACATATAGAACATATTATTTATGTAAATGTATGAAGCAATTTTAATGATATATATAATATACAAGTATATACTAATAAGTATAAAATATACTTAAATAATGTGTAATTATGGTTGTCTGTACTTGTCAGACTATGAGATTCACATCAGGAGTGGAATTAGAAGTTGAAAGGTATATTCTTTGTCTCTTATTTGTAAAATTCTAAAATAACTGTAAATTTGTAATATTTGTTAGAATTCTAGTAAAGAGACTGGGTGCGGAGGCCCTGCCTGTAAACACAGCACTTTGGGGGCCAAGGCAGGAGGTTCACCTGAGGTCAAGAGTTCGAGACCAGCCTGGCCACATAGTGAAACCCCGTCTTGACTAAAAATACAAAAATTAGTAGGGTATGGTGGCGCGCAACTGTAATCCCAGCTATTCGGGAGGCTGAGGCAGGAGAATCACTTGAACTCAGGAGGTCGAGGTTGCAGTGAGCCGAGATCACACCACTGCACTCCAGCCTGGGCAACAAGAACAAAACTCCACTTCAAAAAAATAATTGTAGTAAAGATAATTTTCAATTAATTTAAATCTTGTAATTACTATTTGGGCAAGGTTGTAGATTACTGTCTCAAGTTTACAGAAGTATAGTCATGTAATATTTAAAATTTATGAGGATTAATGGAATTCACAAATTATTTTTGTTTAACTCATGAATAAAAACTTTCTAGTAATTTCCTTTCTTCTGCTGGGTTTTGGTTTGGTTTGTTTTTGCTTCTCTAGTTCCTTGAGGTGTAACCTTAGAATGTCAGTTTGTGCTTTCAGTCTTTTTGATGTAGGCATTTAGGGCTATGAACCTTACTCTTAGCACTGCTTCTGCTGGATCCCAGAGGTTTTCACAGGTTGTGTCATTATTGTCATTCAGTTCGAAGAATTTTCTAATTTCTATCTTGATTTCTTTTTTGACCCAAAGCTCATTCACGAGCAGGTTACTTAATTTCCATGTATTTGCGTGGGTCCAAAGCCTCCTTTTAGAGTTGATTTCCAGTTTTATTCCACTGTGATCTGAGAGAGTGCTTGATATAATTTCAATTTTCTTAAATTTATTGAGGTTTGTTTTATGGCCTATAATATGGTATAGATTGGAGAAATTTCCATGACCTGTTGAATGGAATATTCTGTACCTATCTGTTAGGTCCATTTGTTCCAAGGTATAGTTTAAATCCATTGTTTGTTGACTTTCTATCTTGATGACCTGTCTAGTGCTGTCAGTGGAGTATCGAAGTCCCCCGCTATTATTGTGCTGCTATCTATCTCATTTCTTGGGTCTAGTAGTAATTGTTTTATAAATTTGGGAGCTTCATTGTTAGGTGCATATATGTGAAGGACTGTGATATTTTTCTGTTGGACAAGGCCTTTTACCATTATATAATGTCCCTCTTTGTCTCTTTTAACTACTACTGCTTTAAAATGTGTCTTGTCTGATATAAGAGTGGCTACCCGTGCTAGTTTTTGGTGTCTATTTGCATGAAAAGCCTTTTTTCACCCCTTTAAGTTTATATGGGTCCTTCTGTGTGAGGTGAGTCTACTGAAAGCAGCAGAGCAGGACTAAATGAAATCGAAACAGAAAATACATACAAAAGAAAAATTAAACAAAAGCTGGTTCTTTGAAAAGATAAATAAAATTGGTAGACCATTAATAAAACTAACCAAGAAAAGAAGATCAAAATCCAAATAACCTCACTAAGAAATGAAACAAGAGATATTACAACTGACATCACTGGAATACAAAAGGTCATTCAAGGCTACTATAAACATCTTCATGCACATAAACTAGAAAACCTAGAAGGGATGGATAAATTCCTGGAAAAATACAACCCACCTAGCTTAAATCAGGAAGAATTAGATACCCTGACAGACCAATTATAAGCAGTGAGATTGAAGTAATTGAGAATGACCAACAAAAAGAAGTCCAAGACTAGATGGATTCACAGCAGAATTCTGCCAGATATTCAAAGAAGAATTGGTACCAATTGGTACCAAAATAATAAGTGTCCTTTTGACACTTCCACGAGATAGAGACAGAAGGATCCCTCCCTAATTCATTTTATGAAGCCAGTGTCACCTTAATACCCAAATCAGGAGAAGACACAATCCACTCACCCCCCAAAAAAAGCTACTGTCCAATATCCTTGATGAACATTGATGCTAAAATTCTTAACAAAATACTGGCTAACCAAAACCAACAACATATCAAAATGATAATCCATTATGATCAAGTGTGTTTCATACCAGGGATGCAGCAATGGTTTAACATATGCAAGTCAATAAATGTAATACACAGCATAAACAGAATTTTTTTAAAAAAAGATCATCTCAATAGACGCAGAAAAAAACATTCAATAAAATTCAGCATCCCTTTATGATTAAAACTCTCAGAAAAATTGGCATATAAGGGACACACCTTAATGTAGTAAAAGCCATCTATGGCAAACCCACAGCCAACATAAAACTGAAAGGGGAAAAGTTGAAAACATTCCCTCTGAGAACTGGAACAAGACAAGGATGCTAACTCTCACCACTCCTCTTCAACGTAGTACTGGAACTCCTAGCCAGAGCAGTCAGACAAGAGAAATAAAGGACATCCATATCAGTAAAGAGGAAGTCAAACTGCCACTGTTTGCTGACAATATTATCATTCACCTTGAACACTCTGAGGACTCCTCCAGAAAGTTCCAGAACTGATAAAAGAATTCAGCAGGGTTTCTGGATACAAGATTCATGTACACAAATCAGTAGTTCTTCTATACACCAACAACATCCAAATGGAGAATCAAATTAAGAACTGAACTCCTTTTACAATAACTGAAAAAAATTGGAAATACTTAGGAATATACCTAACCAAGGAGTTGAAAGACCTCTGTAAGGAAAACTACAAAACACTGCTGAAAGGAATCACAGATGACATAAACAAATGGAAACACATCCCATGCTCATGGATGGGTAGAATCAATATTGTGAAAATGACCATACTGCCAAAAGAAATCTACAAATTCAATGGAATCCCCATCAAAATACCACCATCACTCTATAGAGAATTAGAAAAAACAATTCTAAAATTCATATGAAACCAAAAAAGAGCCCGTATAGCCAAAGCAAGACTAAGCATAAAGAACAAATCTGGAGGCATCACACTACCTGATTTAAAACTGTGCTCTAACGCCAGAGTTGCCAAAACAGCATGGTACTGGTATAAACATAGGCACATAGACCAATAAAACAGAATAGAGAACCCAGAAATAAACCCAACTACTTACAGAAAACTGATATCTGACATAGCAAACAAAAAAATAAAGTGGGAAAAGCACACCCTTTTCAACAAATGGTCCTGGGATGATTGGCAAGCCATATGTAGGAGAAGGAAACTGAATCCTCATCCCTCACATTATACAAAAATCAACTCAAGATGGACTAAGCACTTAAACCTAAGACCTGAAACTATAAAACTTCTAGAAAATAATATTGGAAAAACCTTTCTAGACATTGGCTTAATCAAGGGTTTCATGACAAATAACTCAAAAGCAAATGCAATAAAAACAAAGATAAATAGCTGGGACCTAATTAAACTAAAGAGCTTTTTCACAGCAAAAGAAACAGTCAGCAGAGTAAATGGACAACCCACAGAGTGGGAAAAAATCTTCACAATCTATACATCTGACAAAGGAGTAATATCTAGAATCTACAACAAACTCAAATTAGTAAGCATAAAACAAACAATCCCATCAAAAAGTAGACTAAGGACAGGAATAGACAATTCTCCAAAGAAGATAGACAAATGGCCAACAAACATATGAAAATATGCTCAACATCACTAATGATTAGGGAAATGCAAATGAAAACCACAATGCAATACTACCTTACTCCTGCAAGAATGGCCGTAATAAAAAAAAAAACACAGTAGATGTTGGCATGGATGCAGTGAACAGAGAACACTTCTACACTGCTGGTGGGAATGTAAACTAGTAAAGTCACTATGGAAAACGGTGTGGAGATTCCTTAAAGAACTAAAAGTAGAACTACCATTTGATCCAATAATCCCATTACTGGGTATGTACCCAGAGGAGAAGTCATTATTCAGAAAAGATACTTGCACACATGTTTATAGCCGTACAATTCACAATAACAAAATGGTGGAGCTAACCCAAATACCCATCAATCAATGAGTTGATAAAGAAATTGTGATATATATATATATGATGGAATACTATGAAGTCATAAAAAGGAATGAATTAACATCATTTGCAGTGAACTGGATTGTTGTGGGAAGTCAGGGACCCCGAACTGAGGGACAGGCTGGAGCCAAGGCAGAAGAACATAAATCATGAAGATTTCATGGACATTTATTAGTTCCCAAAATTAATACTTTTATAATGTCTTACGCCTGTCTTTACTGCAATTTCTGAAAATAAATTGTGAAGATTTCATGGACATGTATTACTTCCCTAATAATACTCTTAAAATTTCTTATGCCTGTCTTTACTTTAACCTCTTAATCACATTATCTTCATAAGCTGAGAATGTACATCACCTCAGGACCACTATTGTATAAATTGATTGTAAAACATGTGTGTTTGAACAATATGAAATTAGTGCACCTTGAAAAGAATAGAGTAACAGCGATTTTGAGGGAACAAGGGAAGATAACCATAAGGTCTGGCTGCCTGTGGGGTCAGGCAGAATAGAGCTATATTTTTCTTCTTGCAGAAAGCCTATAAATGAATGTGCAGGTAGCAGAGATGCCACATAATTATTTTCTCAGCAAGGAATAACCCTGGGGAAGGAATGCATTCTTGGGGGGGAGGTCTATAGATTGCTCTGGGAGTGTCTGTCCTATGTGGTTGAGATACGTACTGAAATATGCCCTGGTCTCCTGCAGCACCCTCAGACTTACTAGGATTGGGAAATTCCAGCCTGGTAAAATCTAGTCAGACCACTTCTCTGCTCTCGAACCCTGTTTCCTGTTAAGATGTTTATCAAGACAACACGTGCATAGCGGGACATAGACCCTCATCAGTAATTCCAATTTTGCCTCTGCCTTGTGATCTTTATTGTCCTTTAAAGTATGTGATCCTTGTAACCTACTCCCTGCTCATACACACTGTCCCCCCTTTAAAATCCGTAATAAAAACTTGCTGGTTTTGTGGCTCAGGGTCGTCATCACAGTCCTACCAATATGTGATGTTATCCCCGGAGGCCCAGCTGTGAAATTTCTCTCTTTGTACTCTTTCTCTTTATTTCTCAGACCAGCTGACACTTACGGAAAATAGAAAGAACCTATGTTGAAATATTAGGGACTGGTTCCCCCGATACTGGATAAGATTGGAGACTATTTTTCTAAGTGAAGTAACTCAGGAATGGAAAACCCAAATATCATATGTTCTCACTGAAATGTGGGAGCTTAGCTATGTGGATGCAAAGGCGTAAGAATGACACAATGGACATTGGGGACTTGGGGGGAAGGATGGGAGGAAGGTGAGGGATAAAAGACTACAAATAGGGTGCAGTGTATACTTCTCAGGTGATGGGTGCAACAAAATCTCACAAATCACCACTAAAGAATGTACTCATGTAACCAAATACCACCTGTACCTCAGTAACTTATAGAAAAATAAAAATGAAATGAAATAAAATAAATAAAATAAAGTAACTTTCTAGTGTATTATTTATAACTTTATATTGAAGTTCTGTGAAGACTGATAGATATATGGACCAAATACAAATGAAACTCCTTTCTGAATGTCTACCTTTAAAAACATAAAAATATATTGCAGTTGAGCCCATGATTATAAATATAACACAGGGAAGTAGTATACTGCATAATATTTTAGGAATACTGCTGGTGTCTACTTGAGTTTATGTCACAAAATATAATTCTTATTTATATTTATATAATAAATTAAATTATAAACATATGATAATGTTTTGAAGCCTTTTGATATAATTTTGAATTGTTTCAAAATGTAGAAGCATAGATATATTATTTTACAAAGATTTTAGATACACTTATATTAAATTTTGTTATCCTGATAACATCTTTCAATGTATTAGCCTACATTTATTCTTTGATTTTACTTTATAAAAAATAATTTTTAGTTCAAAATGTATTTTTTTCTTATCAACACATCTGATTTAGTTATTTTGAATAACTACTGTGGTATCTAAATTTAAAAATCTACTTACTAAAATACTATCATTTTAAATGCCATCATAGAGGAATTGCTTAGGCACCCATTAAAATATTCTGAAAATTTGAGGTCAGAAGAATTCTTGATCAAGGATGGTTAATTCTGAAGGAGTGTTATTTAGCATTAAGTTTGTTTATAAGTGATATGAAATCCACAGGTAATAGTGATATAATCAGTATAGAAATGTATTTTTCCCTTGTTTAAAAGTAGAGCTATATTGCTCAAGGCTAGTATGGTGAGTTCATGATTGTCTCTGTCCCTTTTGATGCTACAAAAAAAAAAAAAAAAGAATATATATATGCACCACAGACTAGGTAATTTATAAACAAGAGAAATTTATTTTTTAACAATTCTGGAGAATGGAAAT
>NW_012101798.1:2398234-2416784 GCF_000951045.1 Mandrillus leucophaeus
TAGTCATTTGTTGGTGTTATTTCTCTAAGAGAACACTGTTGCTTCAAGGAGATAATCATATAGGACTACTAAACATGTACCCTTTTGATGCAAAAAAAAAAAAAAAAAAAGAATATATATATGCACCACAGACTAGGTAATTTATAAACAAGAGAAATTTATTTTTTAACAATTCTGGAGAATGGAAATTTTGACATAAAAATATCAGCAGGTTCAGTGTCTGGTGAGAACTGCTCTCTGCTTTCAAGATGGTACCTTGCTGCTTTTCCTTCAGAGAGGATAAGCTATGTGCTCACATGGTGTAAGAGACAGAAGGGACACATTTCCCCCTTAAGCCTTTTTTAGAGGCACTAATTCATGCATGAAGGCAGAAATCTCATGACCTAATCACAGCCTAAAGGCCACATCTCTTAATACCTTTAAATTGGCAATTAAATTTCAACATGAATTTTGGAGGGGATACATTCAAACCACGGCAATGATCAACCAAGGCTGCTACTCTCTCATACCACAGATTTCAACATGTAGCTTCCACTGTAGAAGAACATGACTACCCCACTCTGGTCATCAAGTATCCTCAGCCAGCAGGATGCAGGAAAGAAAGAAAAGGGCATGCCACTTTCCTTTAAGAAAATGTTCTGGATTAACACATATCACTTCACTTACATTACTTTAGCAAGAATGCATGCACATGGATACATCTTGCTGTAAGGGAGTGGTGGCACTGTAATCTTAACCTCTTTGGCATGTGCCAGGCAAAAATTTGAAAGTTTCATTTTATTGTAAAGGAGAAGGACAGTAATGATTCTGGAATAATGATCAGAGACTTAGAAACTTCAGCTAGTCTGACTTTTTTGCTATTGGTGTCTTTAAGACTCAGTAATATATCAGTGAAGGATAATTTTGCTTGTCATAAGTCAGCAGATTCTGTCAAGGTCAGTTTGGCTATGTTGTTGGCAGGCAACCTTTGTCAGATGGTGTCTGATATATCTGAAATATCTAAAATAGTACCTAGCTTGCAACACCTTAATTGAATGGAAGATAATTGAATGGAAGATAATGAGAATAAATATTAGAACACTTTCTTTTTCCTTGAAAAGTAAGATTTTTTTTCAAAGTCAAAATTCAGTATAACATAAAGATATTTGCCATTTCTATATCTAGAGAACTTTGTAGGATGAGTTAGTATGCAGAGATCAACAATAACTCTTTGGGATTCTGCATTTATCTCTTGTTCAATTGTGAACATCTGGCTCCTCTGTCCTGAAGTCAGAGGCTGTTACACTCAGGCGACATCAAGATACTATAGGAAGTCAAAGAAAGGCACAGATATGAAAGAACCTACAGGCCCTTTCTCAGAGGGAAGTAGGATCTTGTGTTAGAAAATAAAGTTGATTGGTTCCAAAATTATATTTATTATTCGATGATGATAAATGTATTGTAAAGAATAATAATATTTTCTGTTTTCTATCTATTTTTGTACAATAAATTACCCCAAAACTTAGCAAACTAAAACAAATAAAAAATTACTGTCTCACAGTTTTTGTGGGTCAAGAATCAGGGAGTCACTTAGCTGGGTGGTTCTGACTCAGAGTTTTTCATGAGATTGTGGTGAAGCTATTGGCTAGGACTGCAGCCTCTGAAGGGTCATCTGTTGCTGGATATTCTGTGTTCAAGCTCACTCATCTGGTTGTTGGCCAAGGATTACAGTTCTTTGCCAAGTGAGTTTCTCCAAATGGCTACTCATGTCATGGTTTCTCTCAGAAAAAGAGATGAGAAACAGAGAAGAGAGAGAAAGAGGAAAAAAAAAAAAAAAAAGACAGAAGCCAGAATCTTTATAACTTAATTTAAAAAGTGAACATAAATTATTTCTGTTGAAAAAATACCTAGGAATACAGCCAACAGGGAGGAGAAAGATCGCTACAAGGAAAACTACAAAACACTCTTCAAAGAAATCAGAGATAACACAAATAAAGGAAAAAAAAAAAGCATGCTTGTAGACAGGAAGAATCAATATCATTAAAATTATTATACAACTTAAAGCAACTTGTAGAGTCAATGTTACTCCCATTAAACTACCACTGATATTACATACAGAATAACAAAAACTATTTTAAAATTCATATGAAATCACAAAAGAACCCGAATAGCCAAGACAATTCTAAGCACAAAGAACAAAGCTAGAGGCATCACACTACCCAACTTCAACCTATACTTCAGGGATATAGTAACGAAAATAGGATGATACTGGTACAAAAACAGACATATACACCAGTGGGACAGAATAGATAGCTCGGGATCCCAGAAATAAGGCTGCAAATCTACAGCTATCTGATCTTTGTTAAAGCTGACAATAGCAAGCAATGGGGAAAGGACTCCCTATTTAATGAATGGTCCTGAGATAACTGGCCAGCCACATGCAGAGAATTGAAACTAGATCCTTCCCTTAAACCATCTACAAAAATGAACTTAGGATGGTTTAAAGACTTAAGTGTAAAACCCAAGGCTATAAAACCTCTGAAAGACAATCCAGACCATACCATTCTGGGCATAGAAATCGGTAAAGACTTCATGACAAAGACACCAAAAGCAATTGCAATGAAAGCAAAAATTGACAAATGAGATCAAATTAAACTAAATAGCTTTTGCACAGCAACAGAAACTATCAACAGAGTAAATATTTGACCCAGAAATCCCATTACTGGGTATACCCAGAGGAGTTTCTCCTATAGAATGAGACAAAATGTTTGCAAACTATGCATCTGACAAAGATCTAATATCCAGCATCCATAAGGAAATTAAACAAATTTACAAGAAAAAAAAATGAACAACCCCATTAAACAGTGGGCAAAGGGCTTGAACAGGCACTTTTCAAAAGAAGACATACATCCAGCCAACTACCATATGAAAAAAAATGTTCAATATCACTGATCATTAGAGAAATGCAAATGAAGACCACAATGAGATACCATCTCACCACAGTCAGACGGCTATTATTAAAAAGTCAAAAAATAACAGATGCTGGCAAGGATTTGGAGTAAAGGTAACATTTGTACACTGTTGGTGGGAGTACAAATTAGTTCAACCATTATGGAAGACAGTGTAGTGATTCCTCAAAAACCTAAAAACAGATATCCCAGTTGACCCAACAATCCCATTACTGGGTGTATACCCAGGGGATTATAAATTATTCTGTCATAAAGACACATGCATATGTATGTTCATTGTAGCAATATTCACAATAGCAAAGACATGCTATTAAACTAAATCCCATCAAAGATAGACTAAATAAAGAAAATGTGGTACATATGCACTATGGAATACTATGCAGCTATTAAAAAACGACATTATGTCCTTTGCAGGGACATGGATGGAGCTCGAGGCCATTATCATTACCAAACTAACTCAGGAACAGAAAAGCAAATGCCACATGTTCTCACGTATAAGCTAAATGATGAGAACACATTGACACAAAGAAGGGAACAACATACAGTGGGAGGGTATAAGAAGGTGGAGGTTGGGAGGAGGGAGAGGATCAGGAAAAGTAACTAATGTGTAGTAGGCTTAATAGCTGGGTAACTAAATAATCTGTACAACACATCCCCACACCACAAGTTTAGCTATATAACAAACCTGCACATGTACCCCGAACTTAAAATAAAAGTCCTGTTTTAAAAATCACTTCTGTTGTATTGTCACGTGCAATTGGACACACAGACCAAACCTAATACAATATGACAAAGAACTACAGAACAGTGTGAATACCAAGAAAGGGGGAAATTGTGGACCGTTTTGGAATCTGACTACTATATATATGTATGCATGTATGTATGTATTAAGCATTTAGCACTGCTTCACTGTAAATACTGAATCAAAATGGTTACTGTTATTATTATTATTACATAAAACAATCCATGGTTTTAATATGATCATTTGCCAGATTAGGAAAGTGAAGGCCAGAGGTTTTACGATTCATTTGTGGTCACAATGTTAGTAAGTATTAGTTAATGATAAACTCTAGCTTTTTAAAATTCCAGATGCCATGATTTTTCTACCAATGACCCATACAAGTCAAAGAAAAACTACACTTTTATCTCTAGCAAGTGTATGAATGTGTGTTTATATGTATGTACACATTCAATATATCAAAAAAGGAATTCTCAATCTGCTCCCTGCTCTAAGCCTATTCCTCTAGCTGTCTTAAATTAACGGCAATTTCCCACTTACTTTCTCAAACTAAAATTTGCAGTCAGTCTTTCATCACTCTCTATATACTCTATCAACAAATCATCTCAGCTGGACATTTCAATCACTTCCATTTTGCTTGTCAGCCTAAACTCCTCTTGGTCCATACCATCATCACTCACTTAGATAATTGCAATAGTTCCCTTCAGTGTATTCTCCATGAAACAGCCACAAAAACCCTGTTAAATATTACCTCATGCTATTTGCATATGCAACTATTTCTAGTAATTTTCCATGTTATTCCCAGTTAAAGTCAAAGGCATTTCATGGCCCAAACATTCTGGTGCTGCTTTACCTCTCTTAGGTTTCTTCCCATCATTTACTGTATCTCCTATGTTTCTTTATTTCATTAATGCTATATCCACCTCATTTGTTTGAATTTCTCCCAATTTTTCAAATGCTCAAGTCCGTCTTACCGGACATGTATACCTCTGCCTGGTGCCCCCTTATCTGAAAATTTTATTCTTCAGGAGTTTATTCAACTACAAGTTATTAGTCAGATGTTTCCTAAACTATCCTGTTTAAATTTTATGCACTCCCTTACCCAGAACTCCCTATCCTCTCCCTAGTTTACCTTTTCCTCAGTAATTAGCAAAATCCAATATATTATCCGTTTTACTTATTTATTTTATGTGTACGTGTGTTTTTTTCCCCATGTTCTCTTAATCATAATGTAGTTACATTTGACCATAAATGCCATAAGGCCAGGATGCTTATATACTGAGATCAGATAAAATATGGTTAAGAAAAACCTACTAATAGGGAAAGAGAGACACTACATAATAATTAAAGACGTCAAACATAAAGTATCACAATCATAAATTGGTATGTATTAAGCAGTGTAGCTCATGACTATATCAAGACCAATGACAGAATTACAAAGTCAAAAATTTAAATTGACATTTATGGCAAGAATTTTTAATTAACATATTAGTAAATAATACCAATGATAATATGAAAATACAGACCAATGCAGTTAACAAGACTGAACTCATGATATTTGTAGAATCTCATAAACTGCCCAATTAAGTGAAAAGAAGATATATACCTCTCAAATTAGCTTGGAATGTTTATAAAGTCTAGTAAATTTCTGACCCAGAAATGCCATTCTTAGATTATTTGCCCAGAAGAAATTAAAGCATATTTCCATACAAAAACCTGTACTCAAATACTTATGGCAGCTTTATTCCCAATCACTCAAAACTGAAAACCTCCCAAGGTTCACAAGCAGGTAACTGCATCAACAGATTTTGCCATATTCATACAGTGCAATTATATTCAGCAATGAAAAATAATGGATTATTACTGTACTCATTCACATGAATAGCTTAGAAAGCACAGTAAGTGAAAGAAGGCGGATGCAAAAGACTAATAACAGTATTATTTCATTTATGTGAAATTCTAGAAAAGTCAAAGCTATGGTGACAGAGGTAGAAGGGTGGTTATCAAGGTCCAGAGAAGGCAATCAATTGCAAAGACTTGCAAGAAAAATTTTGATGTGATGGAAATGTTCTATATGTTGATTATGATGGTGGTTTCTCAATTGTATTTTGCAATAATAATTAAAATATGCAATTAAAATGGTGAATCTTATTTTCTATAAATGTACCTCCTGTATTTGTTTGATTAAAACAAATTCAAAATATAAACAAATATTCCACAAATCAAAAACAAAAACGACTCCCGCCAAATCTGCGTAACTACGTTATTGAAATCAACTTAACCATAAAAGCCATTTTACAGTTTTGCCAAATTTTTAGTAACTTTATGTAACAATCTCACAATATGTGAAGATAAGACAACAGATAATAAAATAAACTCTAATTAATACCCAAGGTTTAAAATGTTGCTAAGTTTTTCTTCAGGAATTGAATTTGTATCATTCTCTATTAAACATTAACTTTGCCAATTTTGTTCCAACAATCAAGTCTTTAGAGAGCATTTTATAACACAATAGAAAAGATCAAGGTTAAAATGATAAAAGAAATGATGAAAGAGAATAGATTACCAACTAAGCATGAAGGAACCTAAGACTTGACTCTTAGAAAGTAACAGCTTACCACAGAAAAAGAATGAAAGAATCTTCCTGTTGAACTATTCAGATAGCTGAAGAGACAAAGAAACAACCAGAGAATCCTTTACTGGGGCAGACAAACCACTCTGAGATGCTGATGGAAAAGGAAGTGTGCTTGTTTTTCAACAATGAACTCTAGCATTAATTACCTTCACCCTCTGTCTCCTTATGGGGACCCAAACTCAGCCTGAATTAGATGCTTCCTCCACCCATAGCTATTTGGAATAAACACTCTCACCATTCTGGTGACAAATGTTTCAGTGTGACATTGAATGTTCTGGTAACACTGTTTCAGTGTGACTCTAAAATTTTAACTTGAACCAGTGTGGTGAAGTTGGGAGGATTTAGATTTTGCAATTCCAAATGGTAAATATGAACTCATGAATATCTTCAAAGCATCTATTTGAGGGAAACTTATATTTTTTCATTGATTTTAGAGCAGTGATTCTCAACACTGGTTTATATTAAAATCATAAGGTTTTTATTTTTAATGCTAATTCTGAGTCCCATACCAATAGAGTCTGTGACAAGTGATTGGGGTGGAGCTCAAGCATCCATATAGTTTAAGGCTCTCCAAAGTGAGCTTTATGTAGAGTCAGTGTTAAAAAATAGCAAGTTAGGAGCACTGGTATGTGGTAGGAATCAGCGGCGGTTGAGTCAATATCTGATTGAGATTGGTGTCCATGTTAAGGTATTTAGTGCACAAACCATAAGAAAAAGGAGGTTTTTAAGCAAAATTAATTAAGTTTTTGAATTGAAGAAGATATTAGTGTGGAAAATGAATTTTATTTAGAGAGGAAAAAGAGAACAAACTCTGTGAAAAAAAAAGGCAATAGTTGAAGTCAGTTTTGATTAATGTAGTAAAGAGAAGGCCAAACACAGAAACCAAATTTGCAAGACTTTTTAAGATGGAGCAATTAGAATTTGATGGTCTTTTGGATGGGATGGAAAGAGCGGCATTCAGGTCAGCTGTACATTTGCGTATGAGAGAAAGCTGGACAGAAGTATCAGGGGGGCTTCAATGCTGTCGACATTGTTGAATTAAGTAATTTTAATTAGTAATTATTAATACTCACACATTTTATGTTTGTTATTTATTTTGTACTTTGATCTGTAAGTCTTCAAAAATACTCACTTAAATTATTTCCTGTTGTAAGTAGTGACTAAATAATGTCACATTTACTTATTTGTTGTTTATACCCAGAATTTTTAAAGACTGTTTTGGGAAGAAAAGACAGTCTAAACTAATTTCCACAATACTTCCTTCTTGTTTTCTTTGGTTGGTTTGTTTAATTTTTGTTACTGTGAGGAGATAAAGCAGGACAGTAACTCAGATAAATCTGTGGGACTCTGCCTTAACTCCTTGGCAGAGTAAATAAATAAACCATTTTGGGTTGAATTCAATCCAATTTCCTTCAGGTAAATTTATGCCATCCTGATAATTTTATTACTGAATCTCAGAAATTCTTTGCTATAACAAGAAACATCCTCTGAGTACAAGCTCACCGTGACCCAATACAACAGATTGAGTCTGACTTACTTGGCTTTGCTTTACCTGTCCACTTCAGAGTGGAGTTTAAACACAGAAACGATAATATTAGTCATATTGGTCCTCTTCTTGTTAGAAATTCCCCAAATTTCTTAGACTGCTTTAGGTAGTCAGAAAAATGAAACTCAGATTTAGAAATAGTTGTATGTTGCAATAAGATAAGCTGAGTAATGGAATGTTATCAGATGGGTTACACATGACTATAAGCTCAAGGCTACAATGATTTAATGTAGGTATACCTGAAGAAGAAAGAGAAATGCAAAACAATTTGGAACAAATTGTTTTGTTTCAAATTGTTGGAACAAAAACTATGTATATTTTTATATATAGAAATTGGTTTAAGAAGCTACCTGCTATTATTTTCTTATTACACAATAATTGTGAATATGTTATTTATTCAATCTCTCTTATGGTATCTCACAAAGAATGAAATGTTATGAGTTTACCAAAACTGTTCTCAACTATTTAGGCAATATAGTTATATTACTGTTTTCAATTTTTAAGGTAAACAAAAATACCCAATTTTTATATCAGAAAAGTATAGCAGAGAAAAAGGATCAGATAACTGAAGCATGTGTTATGACCATATCTGAAAAACCGAAGTGTTGCAACACATTTGCAATCCTAAAATTGCTCCCTTTGGACCTCAGTTACTGACTCCAACAGTGTTAATGTATATAGTGGTTATTTAAAAAGTAGTTGTAAAGACATAATATACTAGTTTGTTCTCATACTGCTAATAAGGACGTGCCTGAGACTGAGTAATTTTTAAAGGAAAGAGGTTTAATGGACTCACCCTTCAGCATGGCTGAGGAGGCCTCAGGAAACTTACAATCATAGTAGAAGGGGAAGCAAATATGTCCTTCTCTACACGGTAGCAGTAATATGAAAAGCGAAAGGGGAAAACCCCCTTATAAAGCCGTCAGATCTCATGAGCACTCACTCACTATCATGAGAACAACATGAGGGTACCTGCCCCCATGATTCAATTACTTCCTATTTGGTTCCTCCCTTGACACGTGTGGATTATGGGAATTAAAATTTAAGATGAGATTTGGGTGGGGACACAGCCAAACCGTATCAGATAATAAAAAATAATTCCAATCAATGTTTGTCTCATAGAAATAAATTTTCAGTATAAATGGTTTCTTTTTTATGTATAAGGAAAGCAATAGAGTTACAGCCCAAGAATAGACATGAAAGGCTATAATCTTGTCACATATTTAATTATATTAGACAGTCCAATGGTCTGAATTCAGCAGTAGAATACTAGGATTCAAAGAGGGTAAATCATTATTTATTCAAGATATGATTATTATTTTCTACAGAATGGACATTTTGAAATTATGAAAATAATCTGGATCTATGTCTTTATTTTCATTTTTATATCAGATAAATATTGTAAATAATACTAGTAATAAGAAAAAAATTGATTTTAAAATTGCATATTAATGTAAACAAAACATTTTAAAATTTAAAAAAATGATTGAAAAGTCAGATTAGACTCGTCATCCTTATAAATACACTTAATTGATTAATTAAATCTTTATTGCAACTAATGCCAGTCAATCAAATCAAGAACTATTTTCTCTGTGATGAGTTCTCAGTGCCTAAAGGTACTTGACTCAATTCAAAGGAAGTACTTATTATCTCTTCCTCAATGCTTAAATGCCATGTGACTAATGGGTGACTCCTCCTGATTGACATTTTGTCCATTTTATTAAGCAGACTTACCTATTATTTGTATATCTTATTTTATTTATTTGGGTTTGTTGTTGCAACGCTACTGAAGTCCTTTATATCTTCTTTTTTTTTTTTTTAAACGGAGTCTCGGTCTGTGGCCCAAGCTGGAGAGCAGTAGCGCGATCTCTGCTCACTGCAAGCTCCGCCTCCCGGGTTCATACCATTCCCCTGCCTCAGTTTCCTGAGTAGCTGGGACTACAGGGGCTCGCCACCACGCCCAGCTAATTTTTTGGTATTTTTAGTAGAGACAGGGTTTCACCGTGTTAGCCAGGATGGTCTCAATCTCCTGACCTCATGATCCACCAGCTTTGGCCTCCCAAAGTGCTGGGATTACAGGTGTGAGTCACCACGGCTGGACTTTATATCTTATTTTTTTGACACTGTGAACACAAGTATTACCAAAAATAAAAACAGACATACTAGAGGAGTATATACTCCTCTAGTATATCTTTTTCTGAAGGCAGATAATTAATTTAGGTTTATGGTTTACAGAATATGAAGATATACATTATATTAGGTATACATTTATTTAGGTATGTAGTATACATAATATTAGGTTTATGGTATACATAATATGAAGATTAATTCAACGAAGCATTTATACAAATGTTAAATTAGATCTTGAAGATAAGTAACATTCTCTGAATAATTTTTCTGAAAATATAAATCATGAACTGGTAATAACATTTCAAAACAAATAATTCCTCAACTCATTTCTGAGAAGGAAGTACTATTGATGTCCTTGATTTCATAGTATCTCATAAAGGTAAAGAACCTTAGATTACTTAGAGTGAGAGAACCATAGGTGGGGTGACTTTGAAAATGTGTCTGTGACCAGGCAGTAAGTTTCAGATCCCTATTGAGAATTGAGTGATCTGCCCCAGTGCACCAATGCCACGGCTGACTTGCAGGTCAACCAGCAAGAATATACAGCATGTCCAGTTGATATAAAAACCAGTATCATATCCAAGGACAATGGAATAAGTATCCCCATGTTCAATGAATGAATGAATATAAGAAATGAGGTAAATCTCTAGACTTATTTTCCTACATAACTGCAAGTTTGTATTCTTTAATTAATATCTTCCTCATTTTTCTCACCTTCCTAGCCCTGGTAACCACCATTCAAATATCTGCTTTTATGAACTCGGCTGTTTAAATTTCATGTATAAGTGAGATCATGTGATATTTATCTTTCTGTGTCTGGCTTATCTTACTTAACATAATGTCCTCCAGATTCATCCAATCGTTACAAGTTTCAGAACTTTTTTCATTTTTTAAGCTGAATAATATCTTACTGTATATATGTGTGTGTCTGTATCACACTTTCATCAATTCATCCATGAATGCACACTAAGGTTGTTTTCACATCCTGCCTATTGTGAATAATGTGATGAACATGGGGGTGCAGATATGTCTTTGAGATACTAATTTCATTTCCTTTGGAGGTATACTTAGAAGTGGGATAATCTTGAAGTTCAATCTTGAATATAAATAAACGTTTTGTACAAATATTTTATTAGTGCTAATGATAGAATGGGAATATGATTTACTGAATCATGATATATGAAAATATCACCCATAATTTTAAAGATTTATTGTGTCAGGACTTCAAAATAATATGCAGGCAAAGAAGGCACAAAATTAATAGGGCTAACTATATTTAAAACTTTACCGATTAAATGTGTTAACACTATGCTAACTATTGTGACTAAGTTGGAGAAGTTAGGGTATGAGTCTCATTTTCTTTTTTACTTTATTATATTTTACACATTAAACATTAAACAGTTATTATTTTTATAATCAAAATCTGAAACTGATTTCATAATCCTGTCCTCATTCTTAACTAAGCACAGCTGTATATTTTCGTACTTCTGTTAATGGGACACCTTAGATATCTTTTAATCTTCCTTCCTACTCAGCCCCAACTTTCAGTTACTTACTAAGACACTTTGTTCAACCTCTAAAATATCTCATATCTGTACTCCCTGATTTCTATTTCTATTGCTATTGTTTTTGTTCAGTACATCCTCAGTTTTCTGTTGAAATGTTAAAATAGACTACCAACTGGTTTCCTTGGTTCCAATCCAGCTCCACCTTCTGTTTTTGCCTCAATTTCTCTTCTAAGCTGCTGCCAAAAATATATTTCTAAAACACAGTCTTGGTCATGCTATTGCCCTGATTTTAAAATCTGAAATAACTTCCCATTACCTACAAGATTAGACACTTTATCATGTCACACAAAACTTTCAACAGTCCAGCTTCAATTTGTCTACTGATTTTTCTTTTGTCCCTAATCCCAGCACGTGTGCACACACATGCACACGCACACACACACACAGCATTTAATGCACAGAGGGTTCAGTTATATATACTACTTGCCATTTGCGAAAGACTCCATGAATTTTTGCTTTTTTGCATTTGTGTATGTTACTTTTCCTACTTGACATATTCTTCCTTTCTTTCTAAGACTGGCAAACTCTTATGTATTCTTCCATGCACAGTTAAAAATTGTCTTTCCTGTGGCACACACAAATATTAAACACTTGTCAATGCTCTCAGTGTTCTGAAGCTCATATTTCACACTGTATCATGAATTGCCCTTTGCTCATCTTTGCCATTATGGATAGCTATGCAATTAGTTTGCAGGAAGCAGGGCCTGTTATGTATTCATTTTTTTCTTTAGTGTCCTGAACAGTATACAACATGTTATAGATGCGTTTTCAATAATTTGTGAGTTAAATATAAATAAACTAGTGCCATTAGGCAATTACTCATTCATTTCTTTAAAAAGTTATATGTTTTCTTTATTATGTATGTGTTCTGGTGAACTAAATGTTGCTATTTATCTGTTACATGGATTGCTATTTTCTGCTCCTTCCATCCTATTTATTACTTGACACGCTGCAATCTGCTTTTCAGTTCCATAACGTATTTGAAAAGATTCTCACTGGGATCTCCATGACAAGGCATACTGCAAAACTCAACGATCCTGTTTACCTATTTTTAATAATTAATTTTTATTAGTTTTATAAACATTTTTTCTTACTTAAACACACTTCAACTTTTGGGTCTCTTAAGTACTCTCAGTTTTGAAATTCACGTCTCCTTGGTGATTTCCTACCCCTCCCAGATTGGCGTTTTTCTAACACTGGCCATTACATCTCAGCCTACTGTAAGGATTCCATTTTTTCTTTTATTCCTAAAATGTTTATTTCCCTTTAGCTTCTTTTCTGTGTACTTTAATTGTCATTCACTGTCTTCAATATAGGCCCCTCCAACCAATAATCAGCATTCCAGACCAAATGCTTTTTACAAAATATAAATCTGATTGTTTCAGTTCCCTAGTTAAAAACCCTAAGGATTACCATAAATCAGTTTATGTAAACATTTTTTCTTGTGTAATGTGTGCTACATCAAAAGAAGATGTGTAAATTTCAATCCACGTTAATATAATGGACATCTATGTAATCACCTCACAGGTTAAGAAATTAAACTTCAAAATAAATGAGTTTCTTATGATCCCTACCCTGAATAAACTGAGATATATGAGAAGCCTTCTTCTCATATATCTCACCTTGGTTTCTCCTATTGTTAACATCTGACATTAGCAAGGTATATAATTGTCACAGTTACTGAAAAAATATAGATATACTATTATAAATTAAAATCTGTATATTCTTCAGATTTCCTTGGTTTATGTATTTAATTTCCTGTTTTACTTGAAGGATTCTATCCAGAATACAGCAATACTTTGAGTTGTTGTTTTCCCCCTTAGGCTTCTCTTAGTTGAGTTAGTTCGTCTGGTTTTCCTTGCTTTTGATGACTTTGACAGTTATGAGAATTTATGGCCAGGTATGGTTATTAGAATTCCCTTCAGTTAGATTCTATGTGGTATGTTTTTCTCAATCAACTGAAGCTATTAGATTTTAAGAAGAATTTAACAGAGATAAAGTGTCATTCTCATCCTATCAGATCAAATGTGCATTCTATCACATATCAAATATTGTACTCAACCTTGATAATCTGGCTAATGTGTTTGTTGGGATTCTTTCAAATTTTACTGTTTTGCCCCTTTATTCTTTGAAACAAAGTCACTATGTACAACCCAAACTTCAGGAGTGGGGAGCTATTCTCAGCCTCCTCGATGGTGGGGTATCTACATAAATTATTTGAAATTTCTTTGAATGGGATATTTGTATCTTTTCCTCCCTTTTGCTTATTTATTCAATTATCATTTATACCATTAAATCATGAATATTTACCTTACACTTTAGACTATTATCACATACCACTTTATATTATATTTTTCTCAAATTACTCTAGCTTTGGCCATTGGAAATTTTTGTGGTTCCTGTGTTCCTCTACCATATCAGTATAATTGCGTGAGGTTGTTTTGAGTATAGATGCTCCTTGATTCACTATGGAATTATGTCTCTATAAACTTGGAAATTAAAAATATTACAAGTCAAAAATGTATTTAAGACACATAACCTACTGGTCATCATAATTGAGCTTAGCCTACCTTAAATGTACCCAGAATACTTTCTCCACAAATGGTCAGAGTAATCTAACACAAAGCCTATTTTAATAAAGTTGAATATCTTACATAATTTATTGAATACTGTACTGAAAATGAAAAACAAAATGGTTATATAGGTACTTAAAATACAATTTCTACTGGATGCTAATCGCTTTTGCACCATCCTAAAGTGGAACCTTTATAAGTTGGGAACCATCTGCACTTTCTTACTTTCTACACTTCAAGATACTTCACGCACATTTTGCATATATCCTGACTCACTTATACAATCAGCCATTTCTCCAAGGAGCCCTATTTTATTTTATTTTATTTTATTTTTTTTTTGAGATGGAGTCTTGCTCTATCACCCAGGCTGGAGTGCAGCGGCATGATCTCGGCTCACTGCAACCTCCACCTCCCGGTTTCAAGCGATTCTCCTGCCTCAGGCTTCCTAGTAGCTGAGATTATAGGCACGTGTCCCCATGCAAGGCTAATTTTTGTATTTTTAATAGAGAAGGGGTTTCATCATGTTGGCCAGGCTAGTCACGAACTCCTTACCTCAGGTGGTCCACCTGCCTTGGACTCCCAAAGTGGTGGAATTACAGGCATGAGCCATCATGCCTGGCCCCTAGTTTATTTTACTGAAGAAGGGTATTAGAAACCAAAATCTAGGTGCTGGCACTCTTATTGCTAATGGGATATTGTTGCTTCTAGGCTGTCTCAACAGACAGAGCAAGGAAATATATGTGTGCATACTATCTCCTGCGTAGACACACACACACACACACACATGCACACACAATAATATAGAAATATTCACTATTTTGTATGTAATCATGTATATCTATATTAAGCTAAACCTGAGCTTATAGTTATGTCTTCAACTCTAATCCACTATTACTTGAATTATTCTAATCTCTCCATCTTATCTATAAAATTGGAATTTTAAATTTAAATTTGAAGTGTGTATTATTTTGACATAGGTTTGGTTATAAAGTTTCTGCTTTGTTTCTATGGTCCTGGTCCGTCTGAGTCTAATACACATTTTAATTACTAATATGTCAAACTTAAATGTACTAAGGTTAAATACCTTCAAATATTTCCTTTAGGAAATACTGTTTGTTCTTACAACTCTCACTGTTACAATTGTGGTCCAAGCCACCAACATATCTCATTTGTTTCTATGCTAGGAGTTTTCCTCTAACTTATAGTAAAAACCAAAGTTCTTCTAGTGGCCTGTTAAGACCCTCTGTGATCTGCCTTCCTATTAGCTTCTCTGACTTAATGCTTAATTTTCTCACATCACTCCACCACTCCACTCCCACCCTCGGCTTCATTTCTACAACATGCGATAATTCCCAAACTCAGGACATTGCACTTGTAATTCACTCTTCCGAGAATGTTCTTCCACCAGAACTATGTACAACACAGGTGTCCAATGCCTTCTGATCTTTCTTCAAATATTCCCTTCCCGGTGAGAACTTCTGTACTACATGACAATTGTGTGGTTCCCAAGATGAAGTCAGCTTTAATTTCCTGAACAATATATTGATAAATTTTAGTTTAGATCAACCAGCCTCAGAAAGGAAGTTTACGTCTTTCATGAGGAAAGGCTCATTGAGCTCTGTCTGAATTTTCATGGCACAGACTCTCGTACTCCTTTTCCACACAGTACTAATCCTACTACAGAGGTTCTTCTGTTCCTATTGGTTGATTGTGGAAGATCCCACAGTACATAGATTCATGTGTCTCACCTTTCCTTTTGCCTTTGGACTTCCTCGTTATTGCTGAGGCTATATATATGCACTGATTACCCTTACTGGACCAATAAGGCAACACTGGCACACACAGCATGTACATGTTTTATGAACTTCTTTCTGCTCATCACTTGTACTCTAGCTTGTTCCAAGGATGCCACTGTTGCTAATATTGGACAGATAATATAACATAACAGTACGCAGGAATTAATACTCTATAGCAGAGATCAGCAACTATGGCCCAGGGGTCAATCCGGTCTGACATCTATTTTTGTAAATAAAATGTAATTAGGTCCCACACACATCCTCATTCATTTCGGTATTGTCTATGGCTGTTTTTGCACTCTTATCAGCAGTGTCAAGTAGTTACAACAGAGACCCAATGGTCTGTAAAATTTAAAATATTACTATGTGCCCTTTTACATTAAAAGTTTGCCAATCCCTCCTCCATGGGATGAATTTCTGACTAACAGTTGATGAAAACGGAAATATCAGCTTTCATCAGGTCTCTTCAAGCAGCTTTGTTTTCCGGTGGAGCTATCATCAGTTCAGTGACGTGCCACTTAGTATTTGATTTTCTTCCTTCACTGACTTATTTCCCTTTCCACTTCACTTTTGGTTACAAAAATTTTATTTTCTCCTTCGGAAAACATCAGTATATAAGGTTTATCTCAGTATTTGCAGTCTAGGAACTACCTTAATCACAACATATGATTTCAGTATTTCTCCAACACTCCTGATCCCCATTTTGCTTTATTTTTCTTTTTAACAAACAGCATCTAATACACTATACTGTACATTTTGCTTTTTAAGTCCTTTTTACTGTCTGTATCCTGTCACTACGATGTAGTTTCCATGAAGGCATACACATTTGTTTTCACTGGATTTTTTCACTACTCTACCTAAAATCCTAGAACAGTTTCTGGCACATAGTATGCCCTGGATTCATCACTTTTGAATGAGTGAATTTATTAACATTGCACCTTACACCCTCACTTCTTAAAACTGTGAAGCTTTTTTTTTTTCCCCCAGTGCCTCAGTCACTTTCTTGACAATATTTCACAAAATAGAATTAATGCTTGCAGAGTTTTATGTAACTTTTAATAAATTCGCTAGAGATTGGATTCTTTAAAGCTGAAATTCTGCCCTCTGATTACATGCTTTTCTCATTTAAACCACCAGTCCCGGTACCCTAAATGTGATGTTCCTTCTGCCTGACTCGCCTGACCCTCACTGCCTGCTGTTGCATATTGTCATGCTTCTGCTACTATTTATTCCATTGCCCTGCGTGTGCAAACCAGCACGTGCTCCATGCTTGTCTCTCCATGTGGCTGGGCTTAGTGTTAAGAAAACCCTTGCACCCCTGTTCCCTTTTCTAAGAGTTTTGCTATTATTAATTAGCAAATAGGATTCCCTTTAATAATTACAAAACAACTGATGGGAGAATTTTAAGAAGATAGCAAAACAAACAAAGGAGATTAAATTGATGGTTGATTAATTGGCAAAGGATGACACAAATAAACTTACCTGCTTTTTTATTTACGTGAATCAAGAAGAATGATTAAAATAACACTAAAACAATTTAAGAATACACATATCAGGAAAAAATGAATTAATAAAACATCCAGACATAGTTTTTAAAAGTCATATGATCTGATATTTGTAATATCACTTTAGGCAGGCCACAACACTAAACAAAAATGTATTTACAATGATGACAACAGCAAATGAGACACAGAAACATGGAGAAATCTCACTCCAATAATTCTTAGGAGTCATTAGTAAGACTACACAAAGCACCGGAATGGATATAAAAATCAATCACTACTAATGAATGGAACTTTCGAAAGGAAAGTAGACATAGAGAAAGACATTACAGTAGACATAACAGAAAGACATAGCAGAAATCCATTACATGACGGTACAATGAGCTGTTTTAAATGCTTAATCATGATAGTAAAATGCATATACCAGCTGAGGTACCCTTCCTCTGAGTGCCAAATTAAATCAGCTTGAATCATAGTGCATGTGAATGTGTGCCTGGGGATTTTTCAGTCATCCTGGAGATTGGGGTATGGAAGGTAGTAGGAAGGTAGTAAAGGGAGGATGGTGTTTGAAGCACTTCTAATTCTATATTTCTGCTTCTTTTAAATTAATGAGTGGATCTCCTCATCTCCTACACTGTGTACACATTCTGTCATTGATGATTCAAGATGAGACACAGAAACCTTCTCCTTGATTTCTCTTGGTAAAATCACTCATCCAAGGCATGTATGCAATGTGGCAGTGTGTGTGTGTGTGTGTGTGTGTGTGTGTGTGTGTGTAGCAGAACTTTATTTAGTTTTAGGCTACCTGCAGACTTATCCGTTATCAGATTGCTTGATGTTCTTTTTTTTCTATAAGTAATCTATTCACATATTTTCTTCCTCTACCGTTTTCTGGGGTTTCATCCCTCTTGAGATTTCCAAAACTCAGTGCTACGGTCTTCATTTCATATAGCAATTTAACTTCCACTCATACACTCTATGGTGGCTCACTTTTATGTATCATGGAACTCATCAATGTTTTGCACAAATAATGAATCATCAGCCACAGGACACAAACTAACTACCAGAGATTTTCAATGTTCACCTTTCCTTTTCCATTCTTCACCAATCTGC
>NW_012101798.1:2417824-2446212 GCF_000951045.1 Mandrillus leucophaeus
AAATAAATAAATAAATAAATAAATAAATAAATAAATAAAAGCAAAATATTTCCAAACAAAACCCAAGGTGTTCCCAACTTCGTTACTTTAGCATGCTCACTATATAGTGAGTATTTCACTGCTATATCTCTAGAGTTGTGGATGTCTTTTTTTTTCAATAATGAAGTTTAACTTTTTTCTCATTTGCTCACTCTGGGAAATGGATGGAAGTAAAATTTCACCTGATTTTTTCTCTCTGAAAATATAACCATATATTTCTGTTCTCCCTGCTGTTCTCTCATAGCATTACTGTGCTGTCCAGTTCTTTAATTCAGTCTCTAAATTATAGGTATAGAAAGACCTGTGATTTAGAACACTGTTGTGAGAGAAGGAAAATGAAGAACTATCACTGAGCTGAAAAAGATTTACAAGAATTTCAAACACACATAAATCAATATTTTATATGTGGACTTGTTCGAATTACAAGAGCACAAGATTTGTGATCTTCAACATAAATTATCCCTTCTCTTATGTTTATTTTTTTCCTTCATAACGATCATCTTGCTTACCTTTGCCCCTTAGTCTAAGAATATGTAAGATAATTTTTAAATTCCTTTTTTTTTTTTTGACAGAGTATCTCTCTGTTTTCCAGGCTAAAGTGCAGCGGCACATCTCTGCCTACTGCAGTGTCCACCTCCCAGGCCCAAGCGATTCTCCTGCCTCAGCCTCCTGAGTAACTGAGAAGACAGGCACACACCACCACGCCCTGTTTATTATTATTATTATCTTGTATTTTTAGTAGAGACAGGTTTCACTTTGTTGGCCAGGCTGGTCCCGAAATCCTGGCCTCAAGTGATCCATCCACGCTGGCCTCCCAAAGTGCAGGGATTACAGGTGTGAGTCACAGTGTCCGTCCAAAAAGTTCTTGCTAATAAAATTGCAAGCTTGCTAAAGAGGCAAGTTTTGGCAAACCAGCATAATCATTTTTTTTTCTTGACTGCTGTTTTATATTGTACTTCTTTTGTACGCATCATCACTTAAACTACTTCTGATATTGTAATTTATTAATATATAGAAGTCGATATTGATCTTGACATAGCATTTTTTTACTGTTATCTAGACTTATCTAATCAATTTTAATATGTTTCTATGCTGTTGAACTTTATTTGAGTTTATACATGTATTTAAAAATAAGTAAAGTCATATTTTATTTATATTATAGTTTTATTGATTGCTTTCATTTTTCATGATAACATTTTACATATCTTGGTAGAATAAAAAGAATGTAAGAATTCTAGGCACAAGAACAAGGCCCCAGGTCAGATTTTTCATTTTCTTTCTGTGTTTCCCTGGGCAAGACACTTCATGATTAAGTCAATTTCCATTTCTAAAATGGGAAATTTTATAATCCCACCTCCAATATGTTCTGACAAATTGGGTAAAAGAAAGTGCTTTCTTCGCAAGTAGCAAAATACCTGGCAAATGTTACATCATTATTTCTTTTTAGTCTTGTATGCTTACAATTTATAGAATGTAATATATAGTTTATGCTTATTGTATTTATATGTAAAAATATACAGACATGCAAGCTCTACCAAAGTTCAAGGTATAAGTCGCTCTGAGATATTAAGAACAGATAAAGTATTACTTTTTATTAATATGTAATTTATTTATGTTTCAACAATATAATTACACTTATTTTAATATTTCATATTCTGTAATCTTTCTGGCTTCTGATAAGAAATCTTTTTTTATTATTTTAAATTTTTTAACATTTATTTTAAATTCAGGGGTACAAGTGCAGATTTGTTACATACGTAAACTTGTGTCATGGGGATTTGTTGTGCAGATTATTTCGTCACCCAAGTATTAAGCCTAGTACCCATTAGTTAAAAGCTCAACATCACTGATCATTAGAGAAGTGCAAATCAAACCACAATGAGATACCATCTCACAACAGTCAGATGGCTATTATTAAAAAGTCGAGGCTAGGCATGGTGGCTGAAGCCTGTAATCCCAGCACTTTGGGAGGCCAAGATGAGTGGATAAGCAGAGGTCAGGAGTCCAAGACCAGCCTGACCAACACGGCAAAACCTCATCTCTATTAAAAAATACAAAAATTAACTGGACATGGTGGTATGTGCCTATAGTCCCAGCTGCTTGGGAGGCTGAGGCAGGAGAATGGCTTGAATCCAGGAGGCAGAGGTGGCAGTGAGCCAAGATCACACCACTGCACTCCAGCTTGGGCAACAGAGTGAGACTCCGTCTCAAAAAAACAACAACAACAACAACAAAGGAAAAAAATGACATATGCTGGAAAGGTTTTGGACAAAAAGTAACACTTATACACTATTGGTGGGGTGTAAATTAGTTCAGCCATTGTAGAGGACAGTGTGGCGATTTCTCAAAGACCTAAATACAGAAATACGATTTCACTCTGCAATCCCATTATCGGGTATATACCCAAAGAAATATAAATCATTCTATTATAAAGATACATCCACACGTATGTTCATTACAGTACTATTCACAAAAGCAAAGACATGGAATTAACATAAATAGTCATCAATAGTAGACTGGATAAAGAAAATGTGGTACATATACACATGGAATACCGTGCAGTCATAAAAAATCACCTGATGTCTTTTTCAGGGACATGGATGCATCATGAGGTCACTATCCTTAACAAACTAATGCAGGAATAGAAAACCAAATACATCATGTTCTAACTTATAAGTGAGAGATAAATCATGAGAACATGGGGACACATAAAGGGTAATTTTTATAAATCCCAAACTTCCATAATTCTACTCATTTCATGTTTTTCCTTTCTTAATACTTAGTAATTGTTTCTCTGAATTTAATTAAGTTTTTGTTTCTGTTATACAGGCAGACAGCTTATGGTTTGCTACCATAGCTTCTTAATCTGAAACTTGTATCTGCCTGGTATATTTAGATTTGAAACAGGGTCATTTACTGAGAGGGAAGTAAAGTTGATATAATATGTATCTCCTGCACTCATTATAAGGAAGCCTTCAGGATTTTCAAGAAAAACAGCAGCACTGAAAACAGTTTAAAAGGTGATATAATGTATTGACTTATGATTCAGGTGCTTAGGTACTTAAGCACCTCATAAATCTCATTTTGATTTTCAACATTTCTTCTGGTGTCTGGGCATCTAATTACATCTCTTTAGTTTTTACAAGGCTTCATTGCAATGATGCAGGACATCAGATCTTCCCATTCTAGGCAATTAATGACAGTTCTTTTTTAGTTTTGGTTTTGCTGGTAACATGAAACAAAAATTCAAGAAACATTCATTATTTGGTTTTAATGTTATCTAAAATGCTTGTAATAAAGAGAGACATATATGAAATATGATTCAGATATTATCAAAGCACTATACAGGAAAAGAATGAAAATGAATAGGAAAAGAGATAATTGACAAGCTACATTTCTATTTCATGATTATCTTCCCTTCTTTGAGGAGAACAAAGTCATCAGACAAAAGATTTTCATTAGCATTTTTGGACTCAAAATGAGTTTTAATTGTGTTTTCTATTTTAGTAACAAGCCCATTCTTCACAAGATACAAAAACTTTATGAAAGCCACGGCCTCTGTTTACATTATGAAGTGATGAGAGATTTGGAACACTGAAACTCAACACACCTTCCTTAATACACTCTAAAGCCTGTGTAGAGGTGAAAGAAAAACAGTTTTATTTTTATTTTTGGTTTTTTTGTTGTTATTGCTCTATTTTATTCTTTTTAAAAAAATTATTATACTTTAAGTTCTGGGATACATGTGCAGAATGTGCAGGTTTGTTACATAGGTATACATGTGCCATGGTGGTTTGCTGCACCCATCAACCCATCATCTACATTAGGTATTTCTCCTAATGCTATCCCTCCCCTTGTCCCCCACTGGGCCCCAACAGGCCCCAGTGTGTGATGTTCCCCTGCCTATGTTCATGTGTTCTCATTGTTCAGCTCCCACTTTTGAGTGAGAACATGCAGTGTTTGGTTTTCTGTTCCTGTGTGGGTTTGCTGAGAATGATGGTTTCCAGCTTCATCCACGTCCCTGCAAAGGACTTGAACTCATTCTTTTTTATGTCTGCCTAGTATTCCATGGTGTGTATATGATACATTTTCTTTATCCAGTCGATCATTAATAGGCATTTGGGTTGGGTCCACATTTTTGCTATTGTGGACGGTGCTGCAATAAACATACACGTGCATGTGTCCTTATAGTAGAACTATTTATAATCCTTCGGGTATATACCCAGTAATGAGATTGCAGGGTCAAATGATATTTCTAGTTCTAGATCCTTGAGGAATTGCCACACTGTCTTCCACAATGGTTGAACTAATTTACAGTCCCACCAACAGTGTAAAAGCGTTCCTATTTCTCCACATCCTCTCCAGCATCTGTTGTTTGCTGACTTTTTAAGGATCACCATTCTAACTGGCGTGAGATGGTATCTCATTATCTCATTGTGGTTTTGATTTGCATTTCTGTAATGACCAGTGATGATGAGCTTTTTTTCATAGCTTGTTGACCACACAAATGTCTTCTTTTGAAAAGCGTGTGTTCATATCCTTTGCCCACTTTTTGATGGGGTTATTTGTTTTTATCTTGTAAATTTGTTCAAGTTCCTTGGAGATTCTGGATATTAGCCCTTTGTTAGATGGATAGATTGCAAAAATTTTCTGCGATTCTGTAGGTTGCCTGTTTACTCTGATGATAGTTTCTTTTGCTGTGCAGAAACTCTTTAGTTTAATTAGATCACATTTGTCAATTTTGGCTTTTGTTGCCATTGCTCTTGGTGTTTTAGTCGTGAAGTCGTTGCCCATGCCTATGTCTCGAATGATATTGCCTAAGTTTTCTTCTAGGGTTTTTATGGTTTTAGGTCTTACGTTTAAATCTTTAATCCACCTTGAGTTGATTTTTGTATAAAGTGTAAGGAAGGGGTCCAGTTTCACTTTTCTGCATATGGCTAGCCAGTTTTTACAACACCATTTATTAAATAGGGAATCCTTTCCCCATTGCTCATTTTTGTCATGTTTGTCAAAGATCAGATGGTTGTAGATGTGTGGGATATTATTTCTGAGGCCTCTGTTCTATTCCATTGGTCTATATATCTGTTTTGATACCAGCAATGTGCTGTTGTGATCACTGTAGCCTTGTGGTATAATTTGAAGTCAGGTAGTATGATGCCTCCATCTTTGTTCTTTTTGCTTAGGATTGTCTTGGCTATACAGGCTCCTTTTGGTTCCATATGAAATTTAAAGTAATTTTTTCTAATTCTCTGAAGAAAGTCAATGGTAGCTTGATGGGAATAGCATTGAATCTATAAATTACTTCGGGCAGTATGACCATTTTCACAATATTGATTCTTCCTATTCGAGAGCATGGAATGTTTTTCCATTTATTTGTGTCCTCTCTTATTTCTTTGAGGAATGGTTTGTAGTTCTCCTTGAAGAGGTCCTTCATATCCCTTGTAAGTTGCATTCCTAGGTATTTCATTCTCTTTGTAGCAATTGTGAATGGTAGTTTGCTCGTGATTTGGCTGTTTGTCTGTTATTGATGTATAGGAGTGCTTGTGATTTTTGCACATTGATTTTGTATCCTGAGACTTTGCTGAAGTTGCTTATCAGCTTATGGGGTTTTTGGGCAGAGACAGTGGGGTTTTCTAAATACACAGTAATGTCATGTGAAAACAGAGATAATTTGACTTCCTCTCTTCCTATTTGAATATGCTTTATTTCTTTCTCTTGCCTGATTGCCCTGTTTTGAAATCAATGTGTTAGGAAAATATCTTGGAGTCAAGATAGAAAAGTCAAGCTCTTGCAGTATTAAAAACATGTAAAGCCAAAGGTGAATTGTTAAGCCAACCAAATGCCATGCCTTAACCAATCAGACCTAAACAAGGACTAGAGCATTATGTGAAACTCAGGAGGTGCACTGTAAATGAATAATTAGTGACTGTCAAATGCCAACCATTGACACACACTGGCATTCAATGTCAGGCTAAAGCAGGCATTTTGTTAACATGCTTAATATAAAGATTTGCAAGTTTGGGATTAGGGACCTTTGAAAAGAGTGCATATTCCCATAGGGAAAGATAATTATTGATTATTTTAAATTATCTTCAACTATTTTGAAATCAGTTTAGATTTATAGAATATTGAAAAATAGTACAGAGAGTTTCCTTATACTCTTTACCCAATATCCAACAATTTTTACAGCTTATGTAACAATGGTACAACATAAAGATCAGTAAAATTACATTGGTACAATGTGGACGTACAGTTCTATGGAAAGATAAGTGCCATTTTATCACATACGTTGATTTCTGTAACTACCACTGCACTCAAGATACAGAACAATTTCACCACCAGAAAGATCTATTGGTGTCATCATTTTATGAATTTAAATAAAACGTAAAATGTTACTTGCCATTAATTCCCTTAACCCTCTCCTGTTTATAATTGTCTTTAATATTTTTCTACATACGTGAAGATCCGTATTAGCTAAGAATATATTTTTATTTCAACCCTCAAACATAATTTAGAAAACAGAAGAGATGGAAAAAAAGTATTGTGTTTACTATATTTTTTGTTCTTCCTGTTGTTTTTCTTCTCCTTGATGTTCCAAAACTCCTTATTTTATTGTCTTTCTCCTGGAAAAGCTTCCTACAGCTATTTTTTTAGGGATGTTTGCTGATGACAAATTATCTTAGACTTTTTTTTTTTAATATCAGAATGTCTTTATTTGCTCTTCACTGCACATGAATACTTTTTTCCGATATATAATTTACAGATCTTTCAGTATTTGAAGAATGTTGTGAAGTATCATTCTGATTCCTGTGGTTTATGGTAAAGAATCCACTTTAATTCAAATAATTAAAAGCAAAGTATTGTTTCACCCTAGCTAATTAAGACTTTCTCTTTACCTTCAGTTTTCCTACATTTTGTTAAAATATATCCTGACATGGATTCCTTTGGGTTTCACCTGTTGTTAAACCTGTCACCGTTTTGAATATTTAGATTAATGTAACTTGCCAAATTTAAAAGATTTTAGTCATAATTTCTTTGAATTCTTTTTTTTTTTTTTTTTTTTTTTTTTTTGAGACGGAGTCTCGCTCTGTTGCCCAGGCTGGAGTGCAGTGGCCGGATCTCAGCTCACTGCAAGCTTCACCTCCCGGGCACCATCTTTTGTCTCTCCTTCTGGAATTCTGGTAAAAAGATTATTTTGTTGTTTTTCACAGATTCCTGAGGGTGTGTTGTCTCTATCATTTTTTTCTATTCTATTTTCTTTCTATTGTTTATTTCTGTTGAATTATTTCTGTTGTTCCATGTTTAAGCTTCCTGTCTCTTTTCTTTTTCCTCTCCACTCCTTTGGTTAGTCCATCCATTGAGCTTTTAATTTTTTATAGTAGTTTTGCTAGAGTTTATTATACACACTTTTAATTAATACAGTTCACTTTCACATAACACTATGTCATTTCACATGTAGTGCAGATACCTTATACAGCCTATTTCCAATTCCTCCTTTCTATACCTTATGACATTGCTGTCACTCATCTTATGAGTTCTATTTTATATGCATTCATTTATTGCTCCTATTTTTGTTTTGCAGTTATATTTTAGATCAAATAAGAGTAAGAGAAATGAAAGTTTACACTAATGTCACTTTTTTCTTTTCAGATATTCCCCCTTTTTAAATGTAAATCTGATTTTTTTATTCATATTGCTTCAATTATCCCTGAATTACTTAATTCAACATTTCTTGCAAAGAAAATCTGTTGGTGATCAATTCTCTTAATGACTGAATAAATTTTGTGTAAGCTGTGCTTTAAAATAATATTTCACTGGATAGATAATTCTACTCTGCAGATTTTGCTCTTTAAACACTTTAAATATTTCACTTTACTCTCTTCTTATCCACATGGTTGCTGACAAAATGTCTTGGTACTTCTTATCCCTTATCCTTTTTCTCCTATAGTTTTCTCGCCTGTGGCTTTTTTAAAAGATTTTTCTCATTTTTAAATTTTTAATGATTATGGGTACATACTAGTATACCAGTTATATATATTTACAGGGGACATGTGATATTTTGATGCAAGCATATAATGTGAGATATTGAAATCAGGGTAACTACAGTTGAATGTGATTTTTCCCAAGTGGTGGCGTTGGGCTTTGGTTGTTTTCTTGTGTGGACTTATTCTGCACATTTTATGTGAGCATCCTACATCTGTGATTTTGTGTCTGTCATTAAATTTGAAAAGATCTAGAAAATTATTATTCCAAGTATTTCTCCCACTCCTCTCTTACTTCTCTTTCTGCTATTCCGATTCTTACATGTTACAACTTTTGAAATTGCCCCACAGTTCTTGGATGTTCTGGTATCCTGCTACCACCCCTACCATTTTTTTCTCTTTGTATGTTTCAGTTTAGGCACTTTCTACTGATGTATATGCAAGCTCACTGATAATTTCTTTGTGTCCAGTCTATGGATAATACCATTAAAGAATTTCTGTTGGATTGTGTTTGATTTCTAATATTTCATTTTAATTGAATCTTAATGTTTCCATTTCTCTGTTCACAATACTTGTCTATTATTCACTGTCTTCTAATTGTTTTCCATGGCATTCCTTAATATATTCATCACAGTCATTTTAAATTCCGTATCTTGTAATACCTGCATCATGTGTGAGTCTGATTCTGTTGATTCCCTTGCCCCTTTAGATGGTTTTTCCTTGTGTTTTGGTGTACCTTTTAGATCTTTGTTGAAAGTCGTGTATTTTATTGCATAATAACCACTGAATCAAGCAGGCCTATAGTGTTAGAGTTATTAGGATTTTCCCCAGCAGTTGAACTGTATTTAGTATCTGCTGTAGCTCCCAGTGTCAGTGACTTCAAATTCCTCCAGTGTCCTTGTTGTTGTCACCCCTCTTAATTTTGTTTTACCTAAATACTTCTTTTACGAATTTAGTCTTTGTCTTTAATCTTTCAGCTATAATCCTCTGTTATTATATTGGAGCCCTGTTTGTGTGGTGACAAGTGCTGAGGAGATAGACTGTTCAATAATCCTCCACTTACATCTCATTGTTTCAGTGGGACTGTGTTTAGAAGCTGTGAATTTACAAGCCTTTTCCCACTGGGAAAGCTTTTTTCCTCTAGTACCTCACTCTATTCCCTTTCTGCAATTTTCCAAATCTATTTATTTGAAGCCTGACCTTCATTAAACTATTTTTTTCACCCTTAGGTGAGACAGAAAAGCTAGAAGGCACTGGACTCAGAGCAATTACTTCTCCCAATAAGAAAGTCTCTGGCAAATACATTGGCCTCTGTAGAGAAACCATTTATTATGGGGAAATCTCTGGGTGTATTTTACAGTGATTACTCTTCTCATGCCTCTGACAGAGAAAACCAAGAAACTAAAGAAGAGGGCTGAATCCGTTCATACTGGATGGAAGACGAAAAGTTGACTTATCTGCTGAGAAGCTTATGAGCGGCTACAAGATAAGAAATGGTGAGATTATTTGCTGAGAATGGAAGGATTGTTATCAGAGGCAGTGAACATAGAATAAGAGACAGCAAGGAGGTATTAGAACTCATGGAGTGGAGTGGGAGAGGTAGGTGGATGATACAGACACAGAGGACTACCCCAGACGGCACTGAGAATTGCTGACGCATTAATAGTAGTACAAATGTCTAAGTTTATTTTGCTGTAATAAATTAAGAAATGTATACAGCACTGTATACACACACACAAAAGACCTCAAACACTTTAGAGGGTGTGAATATAAAGAGAGATAGGGAACTAAAAGAAAGAATGTATATAACTCATATATCCTTTCGTCGGATGAACACTTACTTAGTGAAACTTTGTTCCAAGCACAGTATGAGGAACTGAAAGTATACTTTTGGACAGGAAGGATCTGACCACTCCTCTTTTAGTTTTCAATCTAGAAAGGAAGGCAATTAGTATCTTTGGTATTGAAATTACAGTTCTTATATTTTTATAACTTCTCTATTGTCTCAAAAATGTATGCATTTTAATTAGAAAAATAACATACAAAATGTATGACACCTAAAGTGTTATCTCTCTGATGTCAATTGCTCAAACCATTGAATTCTTCAGATCTAATTAAGATGTATTATATCTTGAAAGGCAAATTCCAAGGATATTTTCTTCAATTCCAATGACAGGCATGTTAAATATCTAACCAGATGTATTTATAATAGTATTAGCTCTTTTATTCATTATAACAAATAATTTAGTGTAAGTGTCTTGTATTAAATATACCTCCAATAATTGAACCTTAAAACTTTTTGTATGGCTTCTTTTGAATATTGGAGTAGACCAAAAATAGTATTAATAGGAGCTACACATAAAAATATATCATTGAAAAAAGCAAGTTAAAAAAAGAGTCTAAATTCTAAAGAAAAAAAATTGATGAAAAATATGTATAATAAAACAGTAAAATTAAAAAATACATGATAAAATATTAAGACATTATTAAGATAAACTATTACATTTAAAATCTGAGATCACAATATAACAGGTTTTACATGGTAAATTGTATGAGATAGAAAATTGAAATTGAAGTACAATATTTTCAAATTTAGATATTTCTTTGAAACCTCAAAATAGCCAAATGCCCTCACATTCTCTGTTAATCTGATATGTATTTTATTGAAATCTTAGGAAACATGAAATATATACAATGTAAATTTTTGAAATGTTATTTTAACTATAGCATATTTTAAAATGGATTTCACTGACTAATATTAAAACCATTTTTCAAGTTTATGTGTGTTTAAAACTTGCAGTTTAAATTTTTAATAAAGCAGTTTTCAAAATTGAACAGAAAGTAACTGACTCAAGATTTAGCGTATTTGATTGCATAAATATTTACTATTGATGTAATAGTTTTCTTTTTCAATAGATTTAGATATTGTGTCTAAGTAGGTTTTATAATCTGAAAACAGAGACAGTTATAAAGTTAGTTATTGATAATTTTATTTAAACCTAGAGTAAATTTTACTTCTGTTGCATTTCACTAATTATATCTACACTGGAAAATGATTTATTTAAAAATTTAGGCCGAGTGCAGTGGCTCATGCCTGTAATTTCAGCATTTAGGAGGCCAAAGCGGGTGGATTTCTTGAGCTTAGGAGTTCAAGACCAGCCTGACCATCATGGTGAGACCTCATCTCTACCAAAAATACCAAAAATATAGTTGGGCATGGTGGTGCGGACCTGTGATCCCAGCTACTGGGGAGGCTGAGGCAAGATAATCTCTGGAGCCCTGGAAGCAGAGGTTGCAGTGACCCGAAACTGCTCCACTGTACTCCAGCCTGGGAGACAGAGTGAGACACTAACTCAGAATATTACTACTATGACTATTACTACTACTACTACTACTACTACTACTAATGAAAGAACCGTATAGAAAATATATGTATATAAACAAAATCTCTGTTGTCTTATAGTTCTTTTCTAAAGCAGAAAAAAGCCTCTGGCAAATGGCTGGAAATGGCACTCACGCCTGTAATCCCAGCACTTTGGGAGGCCAAAGCAGGAGGATCACCTGAGGTCAGGAGTTCAAGACCAGCCTGATCAATATGATGAAACCCCCATCTTTACTGAAAATACAAAAATTAGCCAAGTGTGGTGGTACATGCCTATAGTCCCAGCTACTCAGGAGAATGAGAGAAGAGAATCACTTGAACCTGAGATGCAGAGGTTGCAGTGCACCAAGATCTCACCATTGAACTCCAGCCTGGGCAACAGAGTGAGACTCCATCTATAAGTAAGTAAGTAAGTAAGTAAATAAATAAATAAATAAATAAGCATCTACCTATCAACCAAATGACAGTCATTTGTCATTTTACCCAGAATAGATATATTTTGAGACCCTAGTTTCTCTTACAGCTTAGATCCCAGGAGTGAATGTATAAAGTCAGCCAGCTAAAAAAAAGAAATAATAAAAACATAAGAGCTGTAAATATGAAAATTTTTTGGAATAATCACAAAAGATATCACCTCCATATACATCCATGTTCATCATCTTATCATTGGCTCTTGAGTTGTCAGTTATTAGGTTTGTGCAAAAGCAAAAGTAATGGCAAAAACTGCAATTATGTTTGCACCAATATTAACAAGTGAAGTCTTCTTTAGAAATAATATATATTTTTTTATTTACAACTTCTAATTTAAGTTCAGGATGTACAGGTTTGTCATAGGTTAACATGTATAATGCTTCTTTAGTTTACGATTTCATAATACCCTGGCAATAATTGCATACTTTGATATAAAATCTATTTTATTATGTAGTTTTGAGTACATTAGTACTTATTTTAACCGAATTGGTTAAGCATCATGCTATTGAACTAGTTTGCTATAAGTCAAGTAAATGTGTTCTGTTGTATAACGACAAACTTTGTTTCCTGCCTTAGACAAATCCTTTCACCTATATGTGCTATTTACCAAAATAGGAATAAAATGACAAAGGCAATTGGGTAAGTACAAATCTTTCATCATTATAAAATACAATGTTAATATTAAATTATTTGATAAATGCAAGTCCCATGTGTCTAACCCCAACGTAAATTTTAATGTTATGAGAGAAAGTGGAGAGAAAATGCATCTTTCTCTTAGTATTTATTTTACCTGACATCAGACAGTCAAAAGTCTGCAATCATCTACCTAAAATAGAGCTTTCCTAATCACTCCTAGTTCTATAGCTTTTAATTTTTTCTTCTTAGCCCTTGCCTCTGTCTAGTATATTAGATATATGATTTCCTCCTCTTCCCTCTAGAACGAAAGCTGCTTTGGAGCAGGTCTTTCCTCTTTGCTCATGGCTGTTTCTCTGGTCTTTAACATGTCTGATACAAAGTTGCTGCACGGTAAGTATTATTTGAATTAATAAACAAATTATTCATCATCTTACCTACAAAGATAAAAGGATTTTAAAAAAATGGCTTTTGCTACAAAATTTCAGGATATATACACATGTCAAAAATATTTCAATATATACATTTACAGTTTGGCAAGGCTCAACTAAAATTAGACTGCCATCCTACTGAAAATTGTACAAAATTAATAAATATCACAAGACTAACATGACCATTCATTTACTATCTCTAGACCATTCATTTACTATCTCTATCTCTAGACCATTCATTTACTATCATATGATTGCGTATGCATTTTAATGAGATTGATATGTTAAACTAATCTAATAAGGATTCTTATTTTTTCTTCACACATTATTGTCCTATGAGTATCTTTATCTGGTTTCAAGTATGGATTATTTATGCATAGCTTTTGCTCTCCCTATTTTATAACGTAATTGGAAATATTACATTTGCTGTGAAGACTTGCTTACCAAGAAATATTTAAATAAGTCATGCAATTGCAGCTGCAGTTGCCACTGTAAACAGAGAATGGAGTTCCATTCGGAGACTGAATACACAGGAGATTGGCCTTTCTAAAACCTTTTCATTTTTCATCAACACTTTCAGAGTTCAAACTGTGTGTGCTTGCCTGTTCCAGAATATTATTTCATATTAACAAAAATGTTAAAAGAGAGACTTGAACTGACTCCCCTTTGTCCTCCAGAACTTAAACACTGGTTTAAATCTCACAAGTTTTCATAGCACATGCTTTTAGAAGTAACTCTGTGAGTGTTTGTGATAATTGTTCCTTGTGACAAGTGAAAACAAGAAAGATGATTTAAACGAAATAATTTCTATATTTACATTTCTTGGGTAAAATCCAATGTTTCCAGTCTAAACTAAAAGCTGTTTTGATTGCAAACAAAACAGTTTACTATGCAACTTGTGATTGTTGTTTTAGTTCAGAAGTAACCATTGCATGTTTTTTTATTCACAGTCACAATTTTAAAACACACAGTCTTCTCTACACCTTCACTCAAGAATAAACTATCCTGTTTTTATGTTTTCAAGTGGGATTTGGCAATTCCTTTATCACTTCATTGTCTTTCCTCACTCCTAAACTGCATCAGGTTGAAAGAATAAAGTCTTTTGAAAAGGGACATGACCAAAACTATGACAACTTAACTTATTTCCATTCTCAGAGATATGGCAGAAAACCAAAAAAAGTCATCTGGTCTAGATATCCTAAAAAACTAAATTTTTCGAAAGTAAAATATATTCTAGAGCTACATAAAATGTAAGGTAATTCTCCAAAGCCGGAAATAATGAGAAATCATAAATCTAGACACTAAGCTGTTGTTTTTTGCTGGAGGCATCAACCACTACCTGGTAGTTAAGCACACGGGTTTTAAAAGATCCAGAGCCGAGAGGAAAGGGAGCAGGCCAGGGTCCGTGGAAACGTGGGAAGTTGAAATAAACGTTAAACATCTAAAAAAAAAAAAAAAAAGTGATTTGCCAAGGCAATAGGCAACAATACCAGTAGTGAATTAGGAATAAACCTAGTTGAGAGAGATCATGATATTTGCCTCACTTTGTCTGTTCAATATTAGGGGAAAATTTGCAAAAATTTCATTCCAATAATTATAAATCATAAGCTACACCTAAAGGAAATTTGTAGATCTAATTTTAATTTCTCTGCCTCCTAAACAATAACCCACTACAAAATTTAAGTCCTTTTAATTACCAAGCAGAAACATTGCTTCAATAAAGTTATTTCATATTCAAGTTTTAAAGAATCCCACAGATAAATTTGAAGGAAGATAATAACCTCAAAATAATCAGATAAATAAATAAAACACACATGAAAAAACCAACCACTATGACTGAACGCTCAGAGAAACAATCAACTGCAATCATATGCACAAAAGACTGTGTATGTTGGAGCTATTGTGTATATTCTATAGAACTTAGTTATAAACTTATTTATTAATTTATTTAAAAAAGGAGATTTAAAATATAATAAAATAAATAGATACTCATAAATAGCCAATCATATCTGAGAAAGAACCAATTTGGAAATATCATATTACTGGACTTCAAATTGTACTATAAGCCTATAGTTACCAAAACAGCATGATATTGGTATAAAAGTAAACACATCGACCAATAGAACAGAATAGAGAACACAGAAATGAAGTCAAATACTTACAAACAACGGATCTTTGACAAAGCATACAAAAACCTAAATCAGGGAAAGGACACCCCATTCAATCAATCATGCTGGAAAAGCTGGCTAGCCACATGTAGAAGAATGAAACTGGATCTTTTTCTCTCACCTTATACAAAAATCAACTCAAGATGGATCAAAGACTTAAAATCTATGACATGAATCAATAAAAATTCTAAAATAACCTATGAAAAACGCTTCTGGACATTGGCCTAGGCAAAAAATTCATGACTAAGACCTCAAAAGCAAATGCAACAAAAACAGAAACAAGTAAATGGTACCTAATTAAACTAAAAAGCTTCTGTACAACAAAAGAAGCGATTAGCAGAGGAAACAGATAACCCACAGAATGGGATAAAATATTTGCAAACTATGCATCCAACAAAGGACTGATATCCAGAATTTACAAGGGATGCAAACAAACCAGCAAGAAAAAAGGAAAACAAATAATCACATAAAAAAGTGAGTAAATAACATGAATAAACATTTATCAAAAGAAAGTATATAAATGACAAACATAAAAAAAGTTCAACATTACTAAAAATCACATAAATAATGCAATTAAATATTTACTGTATAAAATCATGATAACATAATATTATCAAATTTATGGTTTCATAAAGAAAAGGTAAAACTAGAATATTAGACAATATTAGATTACATTTTCTACATGTCTAGAACAATAACTGACATTGTAAAAAGAATGAAGAGAGTCTTGTAAAAAATAAATAAAGTGAATGTCTTTTAACTCTTCAGAAGAATGATAAATATATTGATGGATGTTAAAATTCCGTAGAGTAAAGAAAAAATACTCTTTTTAGAAAACATCTATTTCCATAGGCCGGGCGCGGTGGCTCAAGCCTGTAATCCCAGCACTTTGAGAGGCCGAGACGGGCGGATCACGAAGTCAGGAGATCGAGACCATCCTGGCTAACACGGTGAAACCCCGTCTCTATTAAGAAATACAAAAAACTAGCCGGGCGAGGTGGCGGGCGCCTGTAGTCCCAGCTACTCCGGAGGCTGAGGCCGGAGAATGGCGTGAACCGGAAGGCGGAGCTTGCAGTGAGCTGAGATCCGGCCACTGCACTCCAGCCTGGGCGACAGAGCGAGACTCCGTCTCAAAAAAAAAAAAAAAAAAAAAAAAAGAAAACATCTATTTCCCTGGATTAGGTTGACAAAATAGGGAAATAGTTCTCTAGACTTCTCTAGTAGTAAAAATGTTAAGTGCTAGAATCCTTCGTCTTTCTTTTCTTTCTTTCCTTCCCTCCTTCCTTTCCTTCTTTCCTTCCTTCCTTCCTTCCTTCCTTTCCTTCCTTCCTTCCTTCCTTCCTTCCTTTCTTTTTCTCTCTTTCTTTCTCTCTCTCTTTCTTCTTTTTTTTCTTGTAATTCATTTCAGCTCTCTAGTGTAGTTCAGTAGGTACTCTTTGGTAAATCAGAAGTATATCCTATAACTGTGTTCCTAGTTTAGAGTGGAAATCACAAGACTTAAATGATTTGAATGAGAGAAGGATGCCTTGACTAACAAATCCTCTACTGTGTTTATCAGTCAGGGTTCGACCAGAGAAACAGAATCAATAGAAGACACATATTAAGAAATTTATTTTAAGGAATTGGTTTATGCAATTTTAGGGACCGACTGGTCACAAAGAAGAGAAGGTTTTGTTTTGACTCTTGAGCTGAAGCTGAATTTTCTGTCCATAGATAGGATTTCTTCTTCAAACAAGCTTCAGCTCTGCTGTACTCATGGTGGACCTGATTCAATTAATTGAATCAGAATAATCTTCCTTACTTGAAGGCAATTGATTATAAACTTAATCACATCTACAAAATGCCCTTCAAACAATATTATCTTGGATTTTTTTTTAATAACCGGGAATTGTAATATATATAAGTTAACACATGAAACTACCCATCACAGTTTACCCTTTGTTGACTTGGCACCCCTGTGCATTTTCTTAAATCACATATATTAGCCAAATAAAGACAATTACAAAGTCTTACTTTCATCTTTCTGCATACAACTGAAAACACACAAATGCTTTCCACAGAAGAGAATGCAAAGCCCTTGGGTGATGTTTCCTCTTCTTTGATATAACTGTAACACTGCATTATTATAATACATTGTCCATGGGATGACGAGAGGAGGAGAGAAGAAATAAAACAATAGGTTTGTTTAAAATATGCTAACATATTCCTGACAAAATAGGGAGAGGAATTCATAACTATTACATTCCTTTTTTTCTGCAACATGGTCATAATTGCTATTTATAACTACCTTCTTTCATTACATATTTCATATTCCCTTTACCCTTGCAAGCATCTGAGCTGGTTGTGGTTTTTGTATGGTGGGGCATATTAGTTTCCTGTAGCTGTCATAGCAAATTACTGCAGACTTTTGGCTTAAAACAGTAGAAATTTATCGTCACGGTTATAAAAGCTAGAAATTCAAAGTAAAAGTGTTGGCAGGGCCCACTCTTTCCAGGAGCTCTACGGGCGATCCATCCATCATCTCTTCCAGCTTCTAGTGGTTGTTCTAGCATGCCTGAGCTTGTGGCTGCATTGCTTCAATCACTGCCTTTGTGGTCACATTGATTCCTCCTCTTTTGCGTGTCTGTTTCAAAGTCCCCTCTGCTGTTTGTCTTCTTTAAGGATACATGTGACTGCATTTAGGGTCCACTTAGAAAATCTAGGATAACTTTCTTCTTTGAAGATTCTTAATTACATTTTCTTTCCATAAAGGTTAGTATTTTCTCAGATGATAGGAATTTGGATTTGGACACATCCTTTTAAGCATCCAAAATTCAGCCCACTCCACGGGATAACCCAAACTTTCATTTCTGAAGGGTCTGTTCATTATCAGTATGGTCTGAATTGGTTTGTTGATGTTTTCCATTGACTTTATTCACAAGTCATGGTAGTACTAATAGATACCCTAAAAGATCACCTATCTTCCAGTTATACTTTATTTTTAATACCTCCAATTTTGTTGTAACAGTTGTATTTTCCATTAGTAATTAGGATCAACACCCTGGTAAAAGAGTAACTCCGTTATTTGTCTGTTGATTTAGAGGCAAAGGAGTCAAAATAGACTTGTAACATTCTCAAAGTTTCAGTTCAATGGAATCAATATTGTATATTCTGGTGTAAATATTTCTTCCTCAAAGCACAGACCTCTGAACCAGAAGAGTGTAAAATCACAGGGATGGAAGCAAAAATTTTGCTAGTGAGTCACTAGGGATAATAGTAAATGGTAGACCTGGTACAGTGGGTCACGCCTGTAATCCCAGCACCTTGGGAGGCCAAGGCAGGCAGATCACTTGAGGTCAGGAGTTCGAGACCAGCCTGGCCAACATAGTGAAACCCCATCTCTATAAAGAAATACAAAAATGAGCCAGGTGTGGTGGTGCATGCCTGTAGTCACAGTTACTTGGAAGATTAAGGTGCGCGAATCACTTGAACCCAGGAAGAGGGGGTTATAACAAGCTGCGATCAGCCACTGCACTCTAGCCTGGGTGACAGAGAGAGACCCAGTCTCAAATAAATAAATAAATAAATAAATTTAATTAAATTATAAAAAAGGAAATGGAGCTACTTCCATTTTCATTCATAGATTTCTGGATCTGTAAATTCTGTATACGAAAAATAGTACTATACATTAGATAACAATTTAGGGCATATATGTCATTATGGAAGACATTGCTCCAGCCTACAACCTTTCTACAATGCTCATTGTCATGATAACCGAGTCTTCAACAGGCAATAATATCATTTTCTCAAGTCAGATGGTTCATAATGATTGCAGAACATGGTAACACCAATAATTTCATGAACATAGTTCCATTGCTGCATTTCATCCTTTGTGAAGTGAGCTCTTTGATCATAGGCAAATAATCAAATGTAGAATAATATGTAGAATACCATGAGAGTGAATACAGTGAATTCACCATGAGAGTGAATACCATTCTATGTAGAATACCATGAGAGTGAATACAGCATTCTGTAAGTCCATAGATGGTAGTTTTGGCAGAACTATTGAATGCATGAAAGGCAAATCCATGTCCAGAGTAAGTGTCTATTCCAGAAAAAAACAATGAGTTGCCCTTTCAGGATGAAACTGTTCTGATGTTATCTGTCTATCACCAGATATCTAGCTTATCTCCTTGGAAAATGATGACAGATCATGGATTCAGTTTTGGTCTCTGCTGCTGTCAGATTGGGCACTCAGTAGTTGCTGTCACCAAGTTGGTGTTTGTGAGTGGATGTTCATGTTGCTGAGTCCATGCATAGCCCTCATCCCTGCCATTATAGCCACTTTGTTTATGATCCCATTTGATGATGACAGGGATAGCTAAGAAAAGAGGCTGACTGGTATCCATAGAATGGTTCATTCATTTTATCCACTTGATTATTAAAATCTTACTCTCTTGAAGTCACCCTTTGGTAAGCATTCATATGAAACACAGATATCTTCAAATTCATTCCCTGGATAATTCTATGCATATGTCAATTATCCAGACCTTATTATTGACAATAACCCATTTGAGTACATCCTGATCATCAAGCCAAACCATTGGCAACAGCCAATCAGACTAATTAACTCTTACTCCTGACCATTTCTCCTTTACGGAAAAATGAACAACCAGGTTTGCTGCTCAAAATTCTGCCTACTGAGAATATTTCCCTTCATGTATATTTTTCAATGATGTCTCAAAATGAGCTGCAGGGCCACAGCTTTCTTTTTTTTTAACTTTTAAGTTCAGGTATACAAGTGCAGGTTTGTTTCATAGGTAAACTTGTGTCACGGGGGTTTGTTGTACAGATTATTTCTAAACCAGGTATTAAGCCTAGTAGTCATTAGTTATTTTTCCTGATCCTCTCCCTCCTCCCACCCTCCACCCTCCAATAGGCCCCAGTGTTTGTTGTTCCCCTCTATGTGTCCATGTGGTCTCATCCTTTAACTCCCACTAGTAAGTGAGAACATATGGTATTTGGTTTTCTGTTCCTCTCTTATTTTGCTAACGATAATTGCCTCCAGCCCCATCCATTGTTGGGAGAAAAGCTGGGTGTTGGAAGAAGCTGAGGCAGGGCTTGCATGTCTGACGTAATGTAAAAGAGCCTTGGAACATGTCCCTGGTCCAGGGTCTAAAACCTCTTGTGGCCTTTGGAACACCAAGCTCTGTGCCAAAAGGTGGAAGGCTACCCTGACGCACCAAAATCTGAGCCCAGGGCATAAAACCCCTGTGGCTTGGATAGAATCTAAGGCTCAGGGCATAAAACCCCTCATGGCCTCTGGAATGTGTCTAGACTTGCTGGCTCCTTGCTCCTTTCTCTTCCAGGATTGGCTGTATCTTGAGTTAAAATAACCTGCTCTCCATTATCTCAAGTAGTAGAGCATATGCTAAACCATCACAGCTGTAAATCATGTGCTTAATGCAATACTCCCTTTCAACCCCACATTCTCACCACACGTTTATTTATCACCAATAAATAGTCTGGGATTCCAGAGCTCAGAGCCTTCACAGCTTCCAAACTCGCAATGGCCCCGTGGACCCACTTTCTCTCTCAAACTGTCTTTTCTCATTCTTTTGACTCTGCCGGACGTCATCACCCCCATGACCTGGTGTTGGGTCTGATCACCCCAACATCCATGTCCCTGCAAAGGACATTATCTCATTCCTCTTTATGGCTGCTTTCTACTTTCATGGCATTCTTACATATCTTGCAAAACCATTTATTATTATTACTATTGATGCATAATAGTTGTACACTGTTTTGTGGCACATGTGGCAATTTAATGCATTAATATAATTTGTAAATATCAAATCAATGTACTTGAGATATCTATCACCCAAAATACTTGTCTTGTTTTTATGCTAGAAAGGTTCAATGTATTCTCTTGTAGCTTTTTTAAGATGGAAAATGGATTGTGGTTAACAACAGTCACAGTACTGATGTATCTATCACTAGGTCTTATTTATAGTATGATAGAAGAAATATGAGCATCTTTAAACCTGGGCTGAACTTTCTCTCTTATAGCCAACTGGTCAGAGAGAACTCCCTGTGAGTACATAAGGATTATATGAAAGAGAAAGATAACATAACAGGAGTAGAGGCCAAGGCCATCTCTGAAAGGACATCTCAACATGCCCCATGCCACTGGTTCTCAAGAAATTTCACTGAAGTAGAACCTCTAAATTTTTGTAATATTTATTTCTTACCTTCTGATAAAAAAGTACTTTATCTATATGTCTAGAGAAAATACTACAATCTGCTAATGATAGCCAATTTCATAACATCATCAATGAAATGAAACAACACAATGTCTTGTGGAAGAGAACAGCAAGCACCGTCTCTATGGAATAAATTATGACATGGGGCTGGAGAGTTGACACAGCCCTAAGGTAGAATAGTGAAGATGTATGGGAAGCAACTGCTTTCAGTGATCTTATTAACAGGTATTGAAAAAGAAAAAAACATTTGTCAGTTTAGCTGCGTACCAGATGTGAAAAGATATGCTAATTTTCTCAAGCAACAAAACCACAATCGGAATAACAGCTATAATTACAGTTACCAGATGATTAAGTTTATGATAATCCACTCTCATTCACCAAGATCCATCTGCTTTTTGTACACGCCAAATAGGCAAGTTCATTGGTGATTTTCAGGAATTACACCTGCATCTTTCAAGTTCTTGGTGGTGGCACTAATTGATGCAATATATCCAGGAATGGAGCATTGCTTTTAGTTTACTGTTTTTGCAGTTAAACGTGATTCTGGTGGCTGCTACTTAGCCTAATAACCCTTATTCCACAAGTCAGAGACCCGATGTGGGAATTGTAAGTGCTATCTATTCCAATTATGCATTCCAGACCTGGGAAAATAAGTACTGGATGAGGTCATGGACCCAGTAGGTCAACTGTAATATGACCTGAGCTAAAACTCCATTGATTACCTGACCTGCAGCGCCCCTAGGCTGACTGGTGGACCCCAATGAAGTTTTATGTATCCTGGAATTAGTATCAGTTCAGGGATTATAGTATCCAGTATTCCCTGAAAACTCTAATTATTTCACTTTCACAATGCATAGTCACCTTGGTAAATGGACATGGATTACTTAGGGAAGGGAGGAAGAATGATTAACAATACAAATTTTTGGTAATGTAGCAGAGACCTTCCTCCAGGGGACTCAATCTCACTTTTATTAATTCTATAAACTGGCTCAACGCTGGGAATTGGGGGACCATTGATCTTTCTTTTGGTGATTCAGAATAGGTTTCTGTTCTCTATGTCTAGTAATGGTGAACTTCTGTTCATTATCCTCTGCTAATATGTATCCAATATGAACTTAGTAGAGTTCTCATCTGTTTCTTTCCTAGGGACACTAGCCAATGCCATAGGTTTCTGTTAGACAAATTGTTCTGGTTAATTATTTAAAACCATTATCTATTAAAGTATGGCCACGTTGCTTTGACAATTAAATACTGCCACTGAGCCACTACCGCCCTGGGATCTCATTATCCCATGACATTTAAGAATCCCAGTTTGATTTCTGATTTCTGACCTATCAATAAGTGTGACCATAAATCCCTTCAAGGATACTGGAACTCCCCTCACAAATGTTTTTATTAGAGACATGATAAAAGGTGTGTCCTCTAGAATCTCTTAAGATGGGTGAGAACATCTTACATTATATATCTAGCATAATATTTCAATCTCCCTAAGTCTTTAAATATCTTCTTCTACACTATACCAGGGCAGTTGTTGGTATTGGTATTTAAATTATATTTAGTACAGGCCACCTTTGGGTCCATGTTTCAGCCAACCAAACAAACAAAAGTTAGAGCCTTCTATAAATCATTGAGCTAAAATATTAAATGCAGAATCTTCATTCAAAGTGCCTGTATCAATCAATTCAGGCTGATTGAACTTACTTTTATATATATATATATACTCAAGTTCTGGGATACATGTGCCGAACCTCCAGGTTTGTTACATAGGTATACATGTGCCATGGTGGTTTGCTGCAACCATCAGCTTGTCATCTACATTAGGTATTTCTCCTAATGCTATCCCTCCTCTTGCCCCCTAGCCACCGACAGGCCCCAGTGTGTGATGTTCCCCTCCCTGTGCCCATATGTTCTCATTGTTCAACTCCCACTTATGGTGAGAACATGCGGTATTTGGTTTTCTGTTCCTGTGTTAGTTTGCTGAGCATGATGGTTTCCAGCTTCATCCATATCCCTGCAAAGGAAATGAACTCATTCTACCTTATGACTGCATAGTATTCCATGGTGTATATGTGCCACATTTTCTTTGTCCAGTTTATCATTGATGAGTATTTGGATTGGTTCCAAGTCTTTGCTATTGTGAACAGTTCTGCAATAAATATATGTGTGTATGAGTCTTTATAGTAGAGTGATTTATATCCTTTGGGTATATACCCAGTAATGGGATTGCTGGGTCAAATGGCATTTCTGGTTCTAGATCCTTGAAGAATCGCCATACTGTCTTCCACAATGATTGAACTAATTGACACTCCCACCAACAGTGTAAAAGCATTCCTATTTCTTCACATCGTCTCCAGCATCTGTTGTTTCCTGACTTTTTAATGATCGCCATTCTAACTGGTGTGAGATGGTATCTCATTGTGGTTTTGATTTGCATTTCTCTAGTGACCAGTGATGATGAGCTTTTTTCTAAATGTTTGCTGGCTGCATAAATGTCTTCTTTTGAGAAGTGTCTGTTCATATTTTTTGTCCACTTTTTGATGGGGCTGTTTGATTTTTTCTTGTAAATTTGTTTCAGTTCTTCTTAGATTCTGGATATTAGCCCTTTCTCAGACGACTAGATTGCAAAAGTTTTCTCCCATTCCTTAGATTGCCTGTTTACTCTGATGATAGTTTTCTTTTTTCTTTTTCTTTTTTCTGTGCAGAAGCTCTTTAATTAGATCCCATTTAAAAATTTTGGCTTTTGTTGCCATTGCTTTTGTTATTTTAGTCATGAAGTCTTTTCCCATGCCTATGTCATGAATGGTATTGCCTAGGTTTCCTTCCAGAGTTTTTATGGTTTTATGTCTTACATTTAAGTCTTTAATCCACCTAGAGTTAATTTTTGTACAAGGTGTAAGGAAGGGGTCCAGTTTCAGTTTTCTGCATATAGCTAGCCAGTTTTACCAACACCATTTATTAAATAGGGGATCCGTTTCCTACAGCTTTTTTTGTCAGGTTTGTCAAAAATCAGTTAGTTGTAGATGTGTGGTGTTATTTCTGAGGCCTCTGTTCTGTTTCCTTTGTCTATATGTCTGTTTTGGCATCAGTAACATGCTGTTTTTGTTGTTGTAGCCTTGTTTGAATTCAGGTAGCGTGGTGCCTCAACCTTTATTCTTTTTGTTTAGGATTGTCTTGGCTGTGCGAGCTTTTTTTGGTTCCATATGAAATTTAAAGTAGTTTTTTTTCTATGAAGAAAGTCTATGGTAGCTTGATGGGAATAGCACTGAATCTATCAATTACTTTGGGTAGTATGGCCATTTTCAAAATATTGATTCTTCCTATCAATGATCATGGATTTTTTTTCTATTTGTTTGTATACTCTCTTATTTCCCTGAGTAGTAGTTTGTAGTTCTCCTTGAAGAGGTCCTTCACATCCCTTGTAAGTCATATTCCTGGATATTTTATTCTCTTTGTAGCAATTGTGAATGGGAGTTCACTCATGATTTGGTTCTCTGTTTGTCTGTTATTGGTGTATATGAATGCTTGTCATTTTCGCACACTGATTGTGTATCCTGAGAGTTTGCTAAGTTGCTTATCAGCTTAAGGAGTTTTCGAGCTGAGACAATGGGGTTTTCTAAATTACAATCATGTCATCTGCAAACAGAGATAATTTGACTTTCTCTCTTTTTATTTGAATACACTTTATTTCTTTCTCTTGCCTGATTGCCCTAGCCAGAACTTCCAAAACTATGTTGAACAGGAGTGGTGAGAGGGGACACCCTTGTCTTGTGCTAATTTTCAAAGGGAATGCTTCCAACTTTTGCCCGTTCAGTATGATAATGGCTGTGGGTTTGTCATAAATAGCTCTTATTATTTTGAGATAAGTTCCATCAATACATAGTTTATTCAGTGTTTTTAGCGTGAAAGGGTGTTGAATTTTATTGAAGGCCATTTCTCCATCTATTGAGATAATCATGTGCTTTTGTCATTGGTTCTGTTTTTGTGATGGAATATTTTTATTGATTTGAGTATATTGACCCAGCCTTGCATCCCAGGGATGAAGCCAACTTGATAGTGGTGGAAATGCTTTTTGATGTGCTGCTGGATTCGATTTGCTGGTATTTTATTGAGGATTTTAGCATGGATATTCATCAGGGATATTGGCCTAAAATTTTCTTTTTTTGTTTTGTCTCTGCTGGGTTTGGGTATCAGGATGCTGCTAGCCTTATAAAAGGAGTTTTGGAGGAGTCCCTCTTTTTCTATTGCTTAGAATAATTTTAGAAAGAATGATACCAGCTCCTCTTTGTACCTCTAGTAGAATTCCACTGTGAATCTGTCTGGTCCTGGGCTTTTTTTGGTTGGTGACTATTAATTACTGCCTCAATTTCAGAACTTGTTATTGGTCTATTCAGTGATTCGATTTCTTCCTCATTTAGTCTTGGGAGGATGTATGTGTCCAGGAATTTATTTTTTCTAGATGTTCTAATTTATTTTCTTAGAAGTGTGTATAGTATTATCTAATGGTCGTTTGTATTTCTGTGGGATCAGTAGTAACACCTCCTTTATCATTTTTATTGTGTCTATTTGATTCTTCTCTCTTTTCTTCTTTATTAATCTGGCTAGCAGTCTATCTGTTTTGTTCTTCTTTTCAAATAACCAGCTCCTGAATTCAATAATTTTTTGAACTTTTTTTGTGTGTGTCTCTATCACCTTCAGCTCTGCTCTGATCTTAGTTATTTCTTGCCTTCTGCTAGCTTTTGAATTTGTTTCCTCTTGCTTCTCTAGTTCTTTTCATTGTGATATTACGGTATCAATTTTAGATGTTTCCTGCTTTCTCTTGTTGGCATTTAGTGCTATAAATTTCCCTCTACACACTGCTTTAAATGTATCCCAGAGATTCTGGTATGTTGTTTCTTTGTTCTCATTGGTTTCAAAGAACATCTGTATTTCTGCCTTCATTACATTATTTATGCAGTAGTCATTCAGGAGCAGGTTGTTAAGTTTCCGTGTAGTTGTGTGGTTCTGAGTAAGTTTCTTAATTCTGAGTTCTAATTTGATTGCACTGTGATCTGAGAGACTGTTAGTTATTATTTCCATTCCTTTGCATTTGTTGAGAAGTGTTTTACTTCCAATTATATGATCAATTTTAGAATAATTGCTATGTGGTGCTCAGAAGAATGTATATTCTGTTTATTTGGGGTGGAAAGTTCCGTAGATGTCTATTAGGTCCACTTGGTCCAGAGCTGAATTTAAGTCCTGAATATCTTTATTAATTTTCTGTCTTGTTGATCTGTCTAATATTGAAAGAGGGGTGTTAAAGTCTCCCACTATTATTGTGTGGGAGTCTAAGTCTCTTTGTAGGTCTCTAAGAACTTGCTCTAGGTATCTGGGTGCTCCTATTGGGTGCATATATTTAGGAAAGTTTGCTTTTCTTGTTGCATTGATCCCTTTACCATTATGTAATGCCCTTCATTGTCTTTTTTAATCTTTGTGGGTTTAAAGTCTGTTTTTTCAAAGACTAGAATTGCAACCCCTGCTGTTTTGCTTTTCATTTGCTTGGTAAATCTTCCTCCATCCCTTTACTTTGTGTGTCTTTGCATGTCAGATGGGTTTCCTGAATACAGCACACCGATGGGTCTTGAGTCTTTATCCAATTTGCCAGTCTTTGTCTTTTAATTGGGGCATTTAGCCCATTTACATTGAAGGTTAACATTGTTATGTGTATGTTTGATCCTATCATCCTGATGCTAGCAGGTTATTTTTTGCCTATTAGTTGATGCAATTTCTTCATAGTGTCAATGGTCTTTACATTTCTGTATGTTTTTGCAGTAGCTGGTACTGGTTTTTTGTTTCCACATTTAGTGCTCCCTTCAGGAGCTCTTGTAAGACAGGCCTGGTGGTGACAAAATCCCTCAGCATTTGTTTGTCTGTATAGGATTTTATTTCTCCTTCACTGATGAAGCTTAGTTTGGCAGGATATGAAATACTGGGTTGAAAATTCTTTTCTTTAAGAATGTTGAAAATTGGCCCCCGCTCTCTTCTGGTTTGCAGAGTTTCTGCAAAGAGATACACTGTTACTCTGATGGTCTTCCCTTTGTGGGTAACTCGACCTTTCTCTCTGGCTGCCTTTAACATTTTCCCTCAGTGAATCTGTTAATCATGTTTCTTGGGGTTGCTCTTCTTGAGGAGTATCTTTGTGGTGTTCTCTGTATTTCTTGAATTTGAATGTTGGTCTGTCTTGCTAGGTTGGGGAAGTTCTCCTGGATAATATACTGAAGTGTGTTTTCCAACTTGGCGCCATTCTCCCCATCACTTTCAAGTATACCAGTCAAACATAGGTTTGATCTCTTCACATAGTCCCATATTTATTGGAGGCTTTGTTCATTATTTTTCATTCTTTTTTCCCTAATCATGTCTTCATGCTTTATTTCATTGAACTAATCTTCCATCTCTGATATCCTTTCTTCAGCTTGATCGATTCAGCTGTTGATACTTATGTATGCTTCATGAAGTTTTCATTCTGTTTTTCGGTTCCATCAGGTCATTTATATTCTTCTCTAAACTGGTTATTCTAGTTAGCAGTTCCTGTTACCTGTTTGGGCAGACATTGAGCTAGCTGCAGGAGTTTTTCTTCATACTGCAATGGTGCCTGGAATGCTAGCAAGACAGAACTGTTTACTCCCTTGAAAAAGGGACTGAAATCAGGGAGCCAATTGGTCTTGCTCAATGTATCCCAGCCCAACAAGCTAAGATCCACTGACTTGGAATTCTTGCTGCCAGCACAGCATCTGAAGTCAACCTAGGACACTCAAACTTGGTGGGGAGGGGGCATCTGCCATTACTGAGGCTTGAGTAGGTGGTTTTCCCCTCACAGTATAAACAATGCTTCCTGGAAGTTCATATGGGGTGGAGCCCACTCCAGTTCTGCAAAGCTGCTGTAGCCAGACTGGCCGTCTAGATTCCTCCTCTCTGGGCAGGGCATCTTTGAAAGAAAGGCAGCAGCCCGGCCAGGCGTGGTGGCTCAAGCCTGTAATCCCAGCACTTTGGGAGGCCGAGACGGG
>NW_012101798.1:2446378-2451073 GCF_000951045.1 Mandrillus leucophaeus
TTTTAATGTAAAAAAAAAAAAAAAAAAAAAAAAAACAAACAAACAAAAAAAAGAAAGGCAGCAGCCCCAGTCAGGGGCTTATAGATAAACTCCCATCTCCCTGGGACAGAGCACCTGGGAGAAGGGGCAGCTGTGGGCACAGCTTTAGCAGACTTAAACGTTCCTGTCTGCCAGTTCTGAAGAGAGCAGCAGATCTCCCAGTGCAGTGCTTGAGCTCTGCTAAGTGATAGACTGCCTCCTCAAGTGGGTCCCTGACCCCCATGCCTCCTGACAGGAAGACACGTCCCAGCAGGGGTTGACAGACACCTCATACAGGAGAGCCCTGCTGGCATATTGTGGTGGCCCCTCTGGGACAACCCATCCAGCGGAAGGAGCATGCAGCAATCTTTGCTTTCTGCAGCCTCTGCTGGTGATACCCAGGCAAACAGGGTCTGGAGTGGACTTTCAGAAAACTCCAGCAGACCTGTAGAAGAGGGGCCTGACTATTAGCAGGAAAACTAACAAACAGAAGGCAGTAGCATCAACATCAAAATAAAGGATGACCACTCAAAAACCCTATCTGAAAGTCACCAACATCAAAGACCAAAGGTGAGCAAATCCAAAAAGATGAGCAAAAATCAGTTCAAAAAGGCTGAAAATTCAAAAAACAGAATGTCTCTTCTCCTCCAAAGGACCACACCTCTTTGCCAGCAAAGGAACAAAACTGAATGGAAAATAAGTTTGATGAATTGACAGAAGTAGGCTTCAGAAGGTAGGTAATAACAAACTCCTCCTAGCTAAAGAAGCATGTTGTAACCCAATGCAAGGAAACTAAGAACCTTGATTGAACTTTATATTCTTTCTACAAAAAAACCCGTATCTTTAAGATTGGTTTCTACACATATTCTGCTGATTTCTGTCTTTGTGGATGGGAATACATTATTTAAGTTATTTTGATATGCAGTGAACATCTTTTGGGTTACACTTTGTACCTTACTCTTCAAGACTTTCTGGCACTTGATTTATTTATAAGTCTAGAAGCAAAAGAAGGGTAAAGAGGGTGATAGGCCTTGAGGAAAATCAGCAGCTCCATACAAGGTAGCTTCCCCATGGGAGGTCATTAAAGGTTCTTTAGGCAATAGAGGGCTAACCTCTTCAGGCAGAAGTGGAAGAACTTGAAGTAATGATGACTCGGCAGATTTTATTTAGGAGTTAGATTTTCCCAGCTTTTTTGGAATCCTTCCATATGTACTCATTCCAATTTTCAGGGTCCTATTTCTTCTCACTGAATGTCCTCATTTTAACAGATTCCACCCTGTGAGGTTAAGAACTTAATTTAAATTGAAATTAAACCACTCACAGACTCTGAGTTGAGTTTTCAACAATATTGTCATGGTGGCTACAGGATATGAGAGTTTCAATTGGAACAGATATAGATGCTTTCAGTTCCTTAATGCAGAGCTTGGACTGGGAATTTGGAGCCCTGAACACATTCTTCCTGACCTCAGCCTTCCTAACACCAGGTTTCTTTCTCCACTGTAGATAGGAGCATCTGGCTTATCTCGTTATATGCTTTACTTTAACTGAAATGTTCTAGATAGCAGGTACATGGTCACCCATAAAGACTGCACCTTTTGTAGGTATTTGATTAGGAGTCTCCAATGGTGATATTTTGTGTACCTCTATCATGCTATGGACTACTAATGTCCTCTTTTTTTACTAGAAAAAGAATCATTAGTGACTTTAATCAAATCATAGAAATTATACCAGAAAACCTGGAACCAATTCAACAAAACTTATTCCTAATTGCTTTTCCTGTAGAAGCACTTCTGATACCAAAATCAGTCATGATTCTATCAAACTAAAATGAAATAATAAATAGATAGATATACAGATATGTATTTTGATAGATATTTAGATATATAGCAAATTAGTATATTATTAGATTAATTTTATATGTATTCTAGATATCCATTAAGATATTTAGTGCAAGGAATTGACCTTTATGGGGGCTGGCTAAGCAAATCTGAGATCCTTAGGGCAGGCTGTCAGAGACAGCTGACTGAAGCTCTCAGTTGCATGCTAAAACTATTGCCAAGAGTGAATTTTCTTCTTTTTCAGGAAAGCTTCAGTTGTGCTCTTAATTCATTTCAAATGATTGAATCACTGAGATTATGTACAATAATCCCACTTATTTGAAGTCAACTTATTATGGACTTAAATCACATCTACAAAGTTCCTTCACGGTTAACACCTATATCAGTGTTTCAATGAAGACTGTAGTAGCAAAACTGACACATAAAACTGACCATCACACTGGGATAAAAAGATGCAAATAAAAATAAGTTCATTTCTATGTTTCTTATTTTCTGTTCTACATACCTGTTCATATAACTACTATTTACATAAGGATCATTCCCAAGGTATAGTTATGGGAAGGTTTAAATGTAGGTGATGGCCAATATTTGTGGAAGTTAAAAGACAGATGTTAGGAATAAATATATAAAATTAAAATTAAACTGACATGTAGAAACACTAAATTGGTTTACTTAATTAAGACATGTTAATATTTCCCAGTTTTGTGAAGAAAATGTGAAAAGGCCACCTATCATAGCATTTCCTCTGTAAATATTGAAGAACATGACACTGTGAAGCAGAGACACAGATACACAAGATGAATACATAGTAATATGGATTGTTATAAAAATATAGATTTTTTACAGATTATTAAAGACAAAATTTTCAACCTAAAAACAAAGAATCTTATATAATGATATTACATCTATCATGATAAATATTACATCTATCATGATAAAAGTTTATCATGATAAAATTAAAAACTAAAATATTAGAATTTTATAAACTATTGATAAATTTCTAAAGATAGTCTGGCCTAAACTGTGGAAACATGGGTGCCAGTCTCATGGTGAGTAGGACACTGAAGATCTGAATTCCACAGTGTCCCTGATACATTGATTGAACAATAGCAAGATGACTCTGTATATGGAAGAGACATCACTTGGCCAGACATACAAATCAATAAAAGCTTCCATCACAAGAATCTGAACAGCCTCCACATTAACCTCTTTGGGGAAAGTGTAGTGTAGGCTTGAGATACGGACTTCCTAGCCTCTCCATTGGCTCTTAAGGTTTTTTGTTTTGTTTGGTATGGTTTTGTTTTTTCTTATATGCTTCAACGGCTCCCTTTTTTGCCTCTCTTGTCTCTCCTTCAATTTTACCCTATAGTGTCCCTTTGTAGTATTGCCTGTCCCTTCGGAATACTATTTAAACAGCTGTTTGTGCTGAGAATAGCACTTGTTGCAGCTGTAATTGAGTGACTCTCTTAAGGTTTTCTTTTGTTTGTTTTTTACAAGCACTGAAGTGTTTTTAACAGTTGAGTTTGTGTATGAGTGAAAATTAAAACAGTTTTCTCACCATTACAGATATATCTTTGTGTAATGCATCACATAGTATTACAAAGGGAAAATGTATTATAATGAAAAAACACAAAACCAGAAGAGTTTTTTCTAATCTCTATTCTGCACTAATTTACTCTGTGATATTCTCAATTCACGCAGCCTCTCTGAGTAATGATACGCGTCCTTTCCACCATGACGATTAAAAAAGAGAGAAATAACAGCTACTAAATTGTTCTAAAACAGTTTAAAGTGCTATGTTACAAAAAAAAAAAAAAAAACTGGGTAAGAAAACAGCTAAATCCTGCAGCCACTTTACTTATTATTTTTTGTTGTGCTTTAGGGATTCAATAAAACGTTGAGCTATCTACTGTAAAATCCTTCTAGAACTAAAATGATCACTACTTTATATGCTTTACTATTTGTCTCATAGAACTTTTATATGTGTTTTCAATATTAAGAGAAAAAAATTAAGAGTTTAGATGTGTCTTCTATATGATAATAGGTCTGATACCACCTAAAATATATGAGTTTTAGATTCAATGTACAGCATACTAATTACTCATAAATATAATTCTGAATGATAAAGTATTGTTGTAGGTATAATGAAGATATTCTTTCCTGGAAGTGTTTATAAATTAGCCCAGACTACATGTGAAGGCAAATAGTTGGACTAGACTCTATATAAATTTTTTTCCATTATATGACTCTTCTTGATAATATTATTCTATTGCTTCAATAACTTCCAATTTTCTACTTTATAAAGTTAAATTATCTTATCAAGACAAGCAAATATTTCCTCAAACGTTTAACTTTTTTGTCTTTTCTTCTTTACTTACTAGTGCTTTAGATCCCTGTTTACCTGGACCTAATATACTGTTTTTTTTTTTTTTTTTAATTATTATTATACTTTAAGTTCTAGGGTGCATGTGCACAACGTGCAGGTTTGTTACATACGTATACACGTGCCATGATGGTGTGCTGCACCCATTAACTCATCATTTACATTAGGCATATCTCCTACTGCTATCCTTCTCCCCTGTCCCCACTCCATGACAGGCCCCAGTGTGTGATGTTTCCATCCCTGTGTCAAAGTGTTCTCATTGTTCAATTTCCACCTATGAGTGAGAACATGTGGTGTTTAGTTTTCTGTTCCTGTGATAGTTTGCTGAGAATGATGCTTTCCAGCTTCATCCATGTCCCTAAAAAGGACATGAACTCATCCTTTTTCATGGCTGCATAGTATTCCATGGTGTATATGTGCCACATTTTCTTAATCCAGTCTATCATTGATGGACAT